>NC_134406.1:16773360-17073360 GCF_038048845.1 Mixophyes fleayi | reverse complement strand
CCCTTGCTCTAAATAATTATACATTGTGTTTTATTTCTATCTGTTATGGGAAGTTGTATCTAAACAAAAGAAAACAGATTGCAGGATGGAGGGATCTGGAGTTAGTGAGATATTATGGGGTCATTCCGTGCCAAATCGTCACAGCCTCCAACTCGACCATCTACGATTTTTGTGAAATTTGGTAAAATGGTAGGTGACATAAAGTTACTTTCATATGTAAAATTTTAGCCCTCAGTGATACACTGTGTTCATGCAACATTGTTGCAAACATGTTACAAAATGTAAAATGTATGCTTGCCAGGTTAAATAAAAGAAATCATAACTTTGCTTCTAATTGTGGTTTGAAGTTAAGGGTCCTTAGTTTTCATAAAAAATTGTTTTATATTTTAAATATTGACTTCTACATTTCAAGGTCACATGGTCTGACCTTTTGACCTTGAATATCTTAAAAAAGAAGAAAAAAGTGTGTGTTTAATTTTTTGGGACAAAGTATGTTATGCAGTTAAATACAATCTATCTTTGGTATAAGTTTAATTTTGGGAACAGGAGTAAAAAAAAAAATATGAACATTTATACATATCGCAATCAACCATTATTTCTTTTTGACACACATATACTGAGTTCAAATTCTTGATATTGTCCTTTACCCAGTCATACAGTTGTCTTGGAGTCATAGTTTGTTCTATATACTTTGTATACGTTGTGAACTCGCCTTAGCGGTCAGCCTCTTAACAGTTCCACCAAGAATATGAATGAATTCTACCCATAAGATGTGGCTAGAATCCCAAATTCACTTGATGATGTACCAAGTTTGAATTGTTTGTTTTTAGGTGTTTGTATTGGGCTGCACACCCATCTGAGAAATAATATATCTTGCTTACATTTTGTATGCGTTGTTTTAGCAATTGAATGAGATGTGTTTGGAATGTATATACAGCTACTGTATTGTGCTGCAGACAAGCTGAAATGACAACTACATTTGTACAGGATAACTTCCCTGATTTCATTTCTCTGTAATAAATGGCAAATGGGTGAATTGTGGCTTGGGCCTTATTCCAGTGAAAACCTTGCACCTCATCTTGTAGAATGAAAGAATAATTTTCAGCAAACTCACATATCACAATGATTTTGCCAATATCTAGATCATCCTTAAGGCTTTTCAGATATGATGATTGCTGAACAGCAGTGGAAAGAATGAGTGTGGAGTTGAATTATTAATTTCTAGAAATCTTCGGAGGACTTGACAAGTGTCTCAAGTGTGCAGGTCTGTGGTGTAATCCACTGCTTGAAGGTAACTCTTTCCTTGGCATTCTCTTCTAGTATATTTTCCAATATGGTCCTCAACTGACCACATTCTTGGAAAAAAACACTCTATTTTGGGTGGATTGCAAATCCTATTTGGTAAGTGGATAGGTGAAAAGCCTGGACTTCTATTAGTTTGTTTAATTTGCACCCTTCCATTAACAGATTCACATTCTGATGTAAAACACAAACACATACAGAGTGTGTACCATTTGCTCCCACGAGAACAGTGTTTGGGAAGCAGAGAGGCAATTTTTGAAAGCCCCACGTTATGATGTTTGTGTGAAGTGTTCATACACTTCTCAAAGGTTATTCAAAATTAGCCTCTTTGGTTTGTGTTCTTTGGTACCACCACTTCTGATTGTCAGTCTTCCTTACCAGGCATAATCCTGCTGACATCACTGCAGTTGAAATTCTTCACATTCTCAGCAATATCTGGCTCCAGGTTTCTACCTGGTTTAAGATTTGGTGATGACAAAATGCCAGATTCTCATACTAATTGCTTTTCTTTTCTTATCATGTGGTTACTTGTCTGAGGAAATTGTTCTGTTTTTTTCTAATACTCCAGAAGTGTCAGAATAGTAACTCTCATAACTTTTTGTGGTCTCTTCAAATGTTACTTTCAGTTGTTGCAGTATGACACCAACACAACATTGACTATTATCAGGTACAGGTTCCTCAGCTGGAATAAGGAATATATATAATTTTTACAATTTCTGCAATTTTTACAGCTTTCCTTTTGCAAAAGTTTTCTTCTTTCATTCTTTTCCTCTTGATAGGTGATGCTCCCATACTGCAAAGCTGATTCAGTCCTGCATGTTGCCACTTCTGTGTCACTGTTCTCCGATGTGCTTGGTCCCTCCTCAGCAGGTCAATAATCCCGTTTAATTCGTTTCCTACAGTTATCACAAATCATTTGACCACTATTGAGACATGTGGCAGAGTGTCATTCATCCATGGTAGAACCTCCCTTATTTGTTTCCTACTGCTGTGTCTTTTAATGGGTTACAGCCCTGAGTCTTAATGTACTTCTTATCCATTTGTTACTATCTTGATCAAACTACCACTATTCACTGATAAACTTTCTTAGTCCCTTGTATCACTAGTTCTCAATGCAGAAGCTGCAGCCAGACTGAGAACACAGCGAGACTACAACACAAATCTGAACTTGTCCTTTGCATGGTTAGTGCAAAAAGGGTTCACCTGCCGTACTTAATATGTGTTTTTACGCCTGTTCCCAAAATGAAACTTATACCAAAGAGAGATTACATTTAACTGCATAACATACTGTATGTACAAAAAAAGAAACCTACTTTTTTTTAGATGTTCATGTTCAAAGGTCAAATCATGTGACCTTGAAATGTAGAAGTCAATATTTAAATATAAAACAATTTTTTATGAAAACTAAGGATCCTAAGCTTCAAAACAAGACCAACATGAAACCAATTACCACAAATAGAAGCAAAGTTATGATTTGTTTTAGTTGAAGCATAAATGTTACATTTTTTTGACATATTTGCAACCCTGTTACATGAAGACTGTGTATCACTGTGGGCTAAAATTTTACATATGAAAGTAACTTTGTCATCTACCATCCTACCAAAATTTACAAAAATTTAAGATGGTAGAGTTGAAAAGTTACTTTTTTTTTTGTGTGATTATTTGGCATGAAATGTGACCCTATGTAATATACAAGGGAGGAGTAGCGGTGATTGAGGCAGAGGTCTGATTATAATAAAAACTGCTCCGTGAGACTCTGTCATAGCATCATCTGCTGTGATGTCCCACCAGGAAAGAGACTGGGCTGTGATAAAGTATGTTTCCTTGTGCCCGGAGCAGAGAGCCCATATTATTATACATTGTTTATAAAGCAATGACATTTTAAAGCGGTGTTTCCAGTTACTCAATCAATTTTCACTGGTTTGTCGCTCCCCCTTAGTAGAGTCCTTGGAACTGTGTGCTGGGGCCCCTCCGTCGCTGTTGTGTAGTCCTTTCAGCTGCGGCTATGAGATAAAATACGGAGTCCCAGGAAATATAGCAGCGTCCAGTGAGGGGGTGCTGGGTGGTGCAGATTTAAACTGGTCTGTACATTTAGTAAAGGAGAACAGTCACTATATACCAATACAGCCCCATCCAGAGTTTATAATGTAAGGATATACTTTGTAGATGCAATGGGCCAGTTCTGATATTAGGTGCTCAGTTTAATGCCCTCCTGTTTATGTGTGAGTGTTTGTGGGGAGTTTATCTTAAGACGCTTCTGATCTCTGATTCTGGTCTCTCTACCATACGGGTTGAAGAAAACAGTCTGTTCCTCAATATCCAAATGTTACAACTATCTCCTATATAATGGAAATGTTCTGTAAAGATGGGATGCAGCAATCACTGCACATGGTTTCAGTGGGAAAAAGTGAACATGATTTCCTTTGCTATTTCAACCTTTTGACCCCTCTCATCATCTGTTTAGCCATTGACTTCTGGCCCTGGGATGTGTTCTTTGCTGTTAGGGATGAAGAGGAAGGAAGTTCTCCATTGCATTTCACTTGACATTTAATTCCCTTATTTGAAGGGAATGTCACATTAAACTGTACCCATCACCTACACAAAGTGGGGACAGCAATTATATGGCCTGAACCTGAATCTAGTATAAAGAGCAGTTCTACATCCTATCCAAGGGCACAAAAATAATTGTCTCTGAAGGTGGAAAGCACAGAAGGAGCCAATAAAACTATAGGTATGTATTTAGTACAAGATGCAAGAGGATATGTACAAAACAGTAGATTAAACTTGTCTGAGCACAGAAAATCACTTTGAACATGAGTTATGTCATACAGTAGAGTATATGGAGAAGCTAGGGATTATATAAGGAAGACTGCCGGTTGGATGTGAATATAGTGGGCTTGATTCATTAAGGAAAGTAAAGCAAAAAAAATGGTAACTTTGCACGTTGGCAAAACCATGTTGCATTGGAGGGGGAGGTAAATTTAAAATGTGAGGACAGATTTATGGTTGGGGAAGGGCATGTCCTAGATCAACTTTAAATGTCAGTGTAAAAAATAAAGCTATCAGGTCTTTGTGTGCTACGTGAAAAAACAGCCAGTTTTTATCTTGTGTGCAAAATAATAAACCAATTTGCACCCCTGGCATTGTAACATGGTTTGTCTAGGAGAAAACTTTTTTTTGCCTTACTTTCCTTAATGAATCAGGCCCAATATGTTCTATAAATATAATCTACAATCTGTGTGGATTGGTGCTGGTAAACGCAGACTGATTCTCATGTAATACACAGGAATTACATCACTCTGTCTGGCCAGTTATGGGCTCTGTTAGCAGCTTGGAGCAGTACCATTGTATGATATGAATCATAGAAGGAAAGTGACATACATGCCTGTTTTTGGGCATAATTACTTATGAGAGTTCATAGGAAGAAAATGAAGGATGTTTTACTTAAGTTACAATCTGATTATCAGCAGAACGGACTAAAACTATTGTAGAAATGTAGACACAGAAAAGAGGAACACAGGACATACTAGTATTTAACTGTTTTAGTGGGCTGGAAAATGTTCTCCAGTCCATGGTAACCTGGGGAGATTATGAAGGGTCCGGCTATTTTTATTTTTTCCCATCTACTTGATACATTTTTTATTTTTTATTTTTTTTTCTTGTTGATGAAGGCTGGCTTCAGTCACTGCAAGGCCTCATACTTACTGGTGTTAGTTACATGTGTGTTACTAGTGTTTCTAACGCACATGGAAATGGGCCTGGCCAGCGCAAACCACATATTCTAGTGTCCCAGCGCCCAGTTCTTACGTTTTCCAGCTTTGCTGTAGAGTTCTGTCTTGTTCTTGGGAATACATCTTGTCCTGTTCAGGCATTTACCGCAGGTAACGGCATTGTGTACATCTATCCAAATGCGTCTAGCCAAACGCATTTGGGTAGCAGAAGATGTGTTAAAATTTCACTAGCGTTAATTAACGCTAGAAAAATGCCAGTTTATACCTGGGTAAAGGATAATTGGTCCCAGTAAAATAAACAGATACCTTTTGTAAATGGGATTCAACTGAGCTTAGATATAAAATTCAGAGAAATAAAAAGCACCTGGTCAATTGTGTGTGTTGTGAGGAAACTTGAATGCAAAGGCTGCTTGTTTTCTGTAGGGATCAGTGATCCCTTTCAGTGCCAGCTTCAGTCTACTGTATCTTATGGGGCTAAACTGAACAGATGTTGATTGAGTTGTGGCCCCAGTTAGTGCTATTGACTGATATAACTGCATCTATATCAGGATAATGGTTAGTCGCCAAACACACCTTAAGAAATGGACACTTTAATATTCAAATTGATTAAATCATTCTTCGCTTTTTTGGTGTCTGTACACACAAAGCAACTTTTATTTGGTCTCAATCACTGGGTTTTTTTTTCAGTACAGATAGAAATTTCTGAATGCTGAGATAATTAAATAAATTTAATATTTTAAAATCATAATACAGGCAACAGAGATAAAAAAAAATATATACTGGTACTTTTTTTTTTTTTATTATTCTATTCATAGTTACTCTGACCAAATTATTATAACTCCTGAAAGTTTATACACTGGGTCAAAATCAGAATAAGAAAAACCTTTTATGTATGATATGGTTAAGTTATAGGACATAGAAACACAAATCTTTTTTGTTTTTGCTTTTAACAGGGCGACTGACTCAGGTCTCCTCTGTTGTCAACATTGGTAGATTCATTTTGACCTTCATATAATAGCAGTTGGTATGTCCACGATAGATCCAGGTTACACTCAATCTCAGCAGGGGGAATCTGTGACCACTTTCCCTCATTGAGTTATCATACACTGAGATAAATCACAGGGTTTTCTCATGCTAATTGAGGCGCTGCGCTGTATACAGCGTTCATGTTGCCAAAAGACTGCAATTGGCATCCTATTTTCTGTTAAGGTGCCACACGCTGCGGTGCACATTAGAGAACATCAGCTTGTAGTAAAGATTAGTCATCATTAATGTAAATCTACAGGTGGTGGCCAAGAACAGCATTAAGAGAGAATTCAGTAAGTAATAAAGCTATATGTGAAAATCACATAACTACAGAACATTTATAGTTAGTACATGGTACATTTATGTCATGAATAAGATTAGATTTCAAGACTTGCAAGTTTAAACGATCTGTTCTGCTCACAACCACGGCTAATTCCAATTCCATGGCAGATACATTTACACAGACATAGGCGGCCTCAACCAATTACCGTTAATGTTAGGAGCCGGGTGGTTTTGACAAGAAACAAAAAATGCTGCTTCTTTGCCTCTCATGTCTTTTAGGTCTGAATAGTTCTGCAAATATTTAGAGTGTGTGTCTGTTTTTTTGGGGAGGGGGGGGGTTGTTTATAAAAATATGGAACTAAGAGAGGTAGGTAAGACTACCTCTAACCTTCAGAAGTCTCAGTAATAACTTAAAACAATAGAAAGAGACACCTATCTGTAATAACCTATCAAAAGACATTTACACCAGTTCTTTACACATTAACACCACAAACCTGACAATAAAGCAGGAAGGGTTGGAGGGCCGCATACGGCCCTAGGGCGACCTGTTGCACATCACTGGCCTACAAGCTCTCCACATCATACATGATATAAACATGTGTAGGTAATATCTCTAAATAAAGTTATAGTATAACCATTCACAGAAATATCAGATGTGGTGTTTTTATTTTGTAATAATTAAGGAACCATGAATGTATAATTCATTGTTTACTGAAAACCTGACATTCCCCGGTAGCTCTGTTAAACATTTATTACCCTGACACTCTTATCAGACATCTGAAAACTCCCCCAATATCTTTAGGACATGAGATATTATACAGGGTAAAATCATGCCCCCCATCCCACCCAACATGACCACCTGCTACAGAAAAGAGTCAGAGAGGGAAAGATTGATGTGTTTAGTAGAACAAACACTTCCATTATTTCAAGTATATTATTCAGTTCATGAATATATGTACACATTTTAATATATAATAATGCCAGACATTGGCTTTCCTTGTCTTGCTTGCTACAGAACTGCCACAAAGGTTGAACCTACCAGACATCTATCAAATGCTTTCTTGCTATCTGTGTATGAGACGTAATATTCTGCCATCAGTGAGAGACTTACTCTAGCAGCTATGGATTTAATCAATTTATATCAAAGGCAGGAATTACTGAGCTGAATATTATACATGAAACAACTGAATGGTTTATATTTCAGTAAATCTGTATTAGTTTCTTACACCCATTAGTAAGCTGCCATGTTAGAACGAGGCTCTTCTCTAACTAAGTGGTATACTGTGACTGCCAGCTTGGCAGGCTTGTTTTGCTGCAATGCATCATGTTCGTCAAGTATGGTGATATCGCAGAAACTGTTGACCTGTTTTAGATCCCATCAAGACTCTGTCTTTCGGTTCTATGTAATGTGGATGTAGTTATTTACTCTTTAACAGTGCTGCAGTGGGACACCAGGTAAACACTGAATAATATAGTCTATGTCAGGGTGAGGGAATAAAATATGATATGGTGAAATAGAAGTGCACATGATTTTCTCCTCCGGTAATAGTTTGTTTGTTTTCTTTTGGTCAATTAGCCCAGTAGGAGGTAATTAGGTTGAGCAGACCTTTTGTGAGGAGATCCGCTTAAGATATGCAGATCAGACATCCATTGTTTTGATCCTGTATTCCACTTCCTAATTGACTTCCTTTCAATAGGTAGTGTAAACACAAAGGGGGGGTATTCAATTGTTGCCGTTAACGCTCTCAAATGAGCGCTCTAAAAATATTAGCGTTAATGCGGTAATTACTCGCTAAATTTCATCTCGCAGCTGAAATTCAGCGAGTAAACTACCGTATTAACGGTATTTACGCTCATATTACCGTATAAACTGTAATATTTTCCGAGCGCTCGTTTTTTTTTTGTTTTAGCGCGTTAAAAGCAACAATTGAATACCCCCCAAAGAACCACTAGGTGTAAATTAGAGAGAGAGACATATGCCTAGGTGAGAATCTTACAGACAGATAGCATGCTGCCTATATGGGGATATAGAAATATGACTTGCAAAGAAGATTCAAATTTCATATTTTGGGAAATCTGTGCGTCAATCCATACTGAGGAGCAGAAATAAGACCAGGGTTGAGTTACAAGTACTAGCGGTATCGGGGAAAAGCTATAATCGCATGTTTTTGGGAAAGGTATTTCATATGGTTATAATTCCATCATGTTTGGTATTTAAATGTGCTTGAGATTATGTCTGGTTTATTGAAGGGGGAGTTATGTATCTGGGATATATCTGTGGACAGTTACCAAAGGTCAAAACTTTTGGAATATTTGTGAGCAAACTATAGTGACACCCAGGGAACATCCCTGCCCCCATATTAGCATTAACGCTGCCTCTGTGAAGGCCGTTTCATTTTATTTTGCTTAAAAAAACAACTGTGTTGGGAAGGGGCAAATTGTCAGTTTCTTGGGGATCAATCTAATTGAAGGACTGACCATTTTTTCTGCTTACCCCAAGGCATGCAGATTATTATATGTAAGTGATGCTCTGTACTTTCATCCCATTTGTTTTTATAACTTATACCATGCCTAGTGTGTGCCTGCATGTACATTTGTGTCATAGAGCCTTGAGGGGTTATGGGTTAACCATTTGATTGCTGTTGCCTTGCTAACGATGTGTAATAAGCAGTGCTCGTTGCGTGTCAGTGTGGGACAGGGTATTTGGGTCCTATTGCCCGTATGCAATAGGTGGTGGCAAAACTGAATGGATGTGGTTGTATGAGCGCTGTTTGGGGCGTTTCAGCAAATCTGAAGCCTTGGGCAAATAGGTGAGTGTGAGATTTGTGCTAGAATCCTGTATGTTACTTTACAGTAAACACTTCCAAGTCACAAGTGTGCATGACCTTATCTGTGTGGAGTTTGTATGTTCTCCCCATATTTGCGTTGGTTTCCTCTGGGTGCTCCGGTTTCCTCCCACACTCCAAAAACATACTAGTAGGTTAATTGGCTGCTATCAAAAATTTACCCGTGTGTGTGTGTATGTTAGGGTATTTAGACTGTAAGCTCCAATGGGGCAGGGACTGATGTGAATGAGTTCTCTGTACAGCGCTGCGGAATTAGTGGCGCTATATAAATAACTGACGATAATGAATATAACATCGCTCAACTTCTCTTGCTAGTGTTATGAGTCAGTTATGTATCACTGATATTGTTTGAAGAAGTTTTTAATGATTTATTAAGAATGTTCTGTACTGTAGAAATGTCATAATCTCACTGTCCTGTGACTTGATTTATTCATATTCTGAGGTAATTTGTATCATTTTATACTTTGTCACTGGTATTAACGCCCATCATTGTGAAATACCCAGCAATAGATATTGTTTGTTAATGAAAATCTAATACTAATATAATAAAATACATCCATTGTATAGGGGAAAGTGTAAATTCCATTTTTGTTTTATTTTTATTAAAGCATCTAGCATTTGTGCTGGTCCAATATTTGGGCGAGTTTTGGCTCCGTAACTCTTGTGACGATCCATTCCCAGAACCCCTGGCATAGAATAGATAACCATGAGACAGAGATTTTCTATTTTCCTTCCCTATTTCTCCCAAAACTTCAGGGCCAACTTTTTTTTATTTAACAAAGGTACAAGAATATCTATTATTGTCAATATAAATTGGTGAAGCAACAGCTGGCCCTGGGGGTCACATACGGCCCCCCAGACCTTCACCTGCAACCTGACGTGTTGGTTATAGCTTGTAACACTTGTATAAAATACTGATATGTTACTACAAATAGGTATCACTTTCTTTGATTATATGCACTGTTTTAAGTTATTACTGAGAGTAAAGGTAATGTGCGGCCCATTTCAAGGTTAGAGGGTGCCCATCCGGCCCCTGAAATGTCATGTTGCCTATTATTGGTATAAATGCATTGGCTGTAAATGGTAACAGAAAATGGAAGAGGGAGATTGAAATAGGGGCAACAAAGTGAACATGATTCATATCGATCTCTCGCCACCAGTTATAAGCCCTTAAGTTTGTTAAAAGACATCAGTTGTAGTCCATTATCTACTTTATAACACTGGGGAATATATGTCTTAAAAGGAAAAGTGAAGGTGTTGTCCATAGCAACCAATCAGATTCTAGCTATCATTTGTCTAGCACATTCTAGAAATTACAGCCAGAATCTGATTGGTTAAAACATTTGATTTATAGTTAGTAAACTAATGAATCTGTGTAATAGCAGAAAGAGTAAAGATTTGCTAAGGAGGAACTGAGAGGTGTGGAAAAGTACAAGCAGTCCAGGGTTGTAATTTAAGGTTTTTTGGGGATCCTTTATCTGTAGGTAAAGGCTATATTTGGTTTGTGTTGGACAAAGAAGAGACTCCACATTTTTTTTTAACACAACAGATCTCTTAACAAGGACAGAGAAAAGTCCTATGGAATAGTCAATGCTGAACACTGTAGTGTTGACGTTAAAATGTGAACAATGCCATTAAAAGTCCCTGTGTTTATCAAAACGCCTAAAACTCGCATAAATGTGAACATAGGATGGTGCACAATAGGCTTGGATGGAGGGGAGAAGCCTAGACCCACATTCAGAGGCCTATTGAGCCCACCATCCACATATCGGTACTGTGGCACTTTAAAAGAAGTTTAAACAGAACACACAAAATATACAAATGTATCAGAAAATAATTAGCCTATATAATTTTAGTTGAGTCTATTGATGTAGTACAGACCTGGATCAGAATAAAATATAAGCATACATGAATCACTAGCTAGCGTGTTGCGTGGAAAACAACTATTGTTCCTGGAGGTGACCCCCTAGCCCCATATTATCCCTTGCCACTAAGCCATCCCCCTAAGCCATTATATTGGCCACATGGGATTGTTTAAGCACAGAAGAGTCTTAGAAGCTTAATCGTTCCATGTGTGCTTTGGGAGGAGTGTTTCTTCATCCCTACAACCTGAATACAGGAGCGATTGAGCACCATAAAAACTAGCTGCTTTCTAGCTGGAAATACATTTGCGTTCAACGTGCCTGTGTGACACCACCCTAAATAAAATTGACAGATGTGCTCTGGGAGAAAAGAAGGCAAACAATGGAACCTCATCTTGCAAAGCTCATCATTCAGTAGACTTACCAGCATCCTCATAGAAACTAGATATAGAGTTACTTTATTGTGCAGTTTTGTTGGGGGGTTTGTACATTTTTGCACCAAACAAATTACGTCTTTTTTTATCTTTTTATTTTAAGGAAAGTTGGAGAGGGCATATTTAACATAACCTCCCCTTATATTTATAAAACCCTTTTTACACTTTCGTATACAACCTCTCCTTACATTGGTGTGGGAGTTCAGTTTATTTACAGTAACAGGGGATCTCGGCCGGATAGCTGTTTTAATGCTGTAGGATTGCTGAAGGACCTAACGCAGGGGTACAAATACCAGCCAGTTTCTGATTGGATGGCTACAACACTATCCATCAGGAGCCACCAATCAGTGAGTTCCCTCTATTGGAGCCCTGTTATTCTCAGAAATTGTGACCTCCTGTGTTCCATAAATGGTTCCTATTATTTATAAGTTGTGGGACTCTGCCGAGTGAGTAGGCATTCTGAGTCTAGTATTTAGTAAGGTGTGGAAGTGTTGCTTTGCCATCTGTTATTCGCAATGTATTTTATTTAATCCCTGTTAATTAGATGATTACAAGCCCTCTACCTCCACATCCGAGACTGATGACAGAGATGTTTCATCGCCCCATGTCCTTTTCAGATAACATGTTGAGTATATTTAGTATATATTTTAAGTATAATTATTATTATCCTTTATTTAGTGCCTACATATTACACAGCACTTTAGGGAGAGTGTTTGGAGTCCCTGTCCCATTAGAGCTGACAGTCTAAATTCTCTAACACATTTACACGCATACGGAGTACAGTTAACCTACCAGTATGTTTCTGTGGACTGTGCAAGGCAGGGTATCCCAAACATAGTCCTCATAGCCCCCTTACCGAACAGTACAGGTTTTCCAGGTCACAAGGGAAATGATTACACCACCTGTGGATCTGTTACAATGTGTCATTCAGTAATGACTACACCTGTGCTCTAACAAGGAGATATGGAAAACCTGCATTGTTAGGGGGCCAAGAGCACTGTGTAAGGAGGACTGTGGAGGAAGCCCATGGCAGTACGTGGAGAACATGCAAACTCCACAGTCTGAACTTGTCGGAATTAAACCCATGGCTCCAGTGATGTTGGGCTCCCTGCATGAACACGTAGGTGGGTAATACTCTCTCTGATATGGGGTTTTTCCAAATCATCATACGTATTTCATGTTGGATGCCATAACTGTTTAATGACTGCAAACGCACGTAAATATGAAACTGGAATCTCATTAGCTGCTACTTTTGATGGGGAAGAGATTTCCTTCTAGTGACTGAGCTATACATAATATACATCATTTCACTGTATATAATGTCATATGTCTTTTATATAAGGACAAGAGGTTTGCAGTTATTTGTCTGTGTGTAGTAAAGCGTAGAATGAGAGTTTGACAGATACACAGGAAAGTGTTAGATGTGTCAGACGCATTAGTTTCATCCAAAACTGCATCCTACTATCTGTTACCAACACACCAGCTGTCTGGAGAGATATAGATATATAGATATAGATATAGATATAGAGATATATATATATATATATATATATATATATATATAATTTCACATTGTAGTATGTTATTCAGTTTGACCATGAACAACAATTGTACTGAAACTTAATCTTTCTAAAACAGAGTTAATAATATTCCCACCCGCCAACAAGAGCATACCTGACATTTCTATCTCTGTTGATAACATGACCATAAATCCCACCCCACAAGCTCGCTGCCTAGGTGTAATCCTTGATTCACGCCTATCCTTTGTTCCCCACATTGACTCTATATCTAAATCATGTTACATACATCTAAAGAACATTTCCAGAATCCGCACATATCTCACACAAGACACTGCTAAAACCTTAATTCATGCACTAATCATCTCCCGCATTGACTATTGCAATTCCCTCCTTACTAGTCTTCCCAAAAACAGACTCAAACCCCTAAAATCTATTTTGCATGCTTCGGCAAGACTGATTTTCCTTGCAAATAGCTATTCCTCTGTTGAATCACTCTGTATGTCTCTACACTGGCTGCCTGTCTTCTACCGAATCCAATATAAAATACTTTTACTAACCTACAAGGCCATCAACAAAGCTGCACCAACATACATCTCCTCTCTTGTCTCAAAATATCTCCCAACTCGGCAACTCCGTTGTGCAAAAGATCTGCGTCTCTCATCCACCCTCATTACATCCTCCCATTCCCGGTTACAGGACTTTTTTCGGGCTGCACCCACTCTATGGAACTCTCTCCCTCGCACAATAAGACTCTCCTCTGTTCTACAAACTTTCAAGCGTTCTCTGAAAACCTACCTATTCAGACAAGCTTATAATATTCCTCAACCACCATCTTAACCTCACTACCTTTAGCCTGTTACACAATTTCACACAAGACAACTACCCCCGGACCAACATTGTTGTGTGACAGGATCATTTAGCTTATGAGTCACCTTACCTTTGCAGTCTGGCTGGGCCAAGATGCAAAATGTATACTTAACCTCATGTGTCAATCTCCCATTGTCCCATAGATTGTAAGCTTGCGAGCAGGGCCTTCTCACCTCTTTGTCTGTTTTACCCAGTTTGTTTATTAGTTTATTACGTTTGTCCCCAATTGTAAAGCGCTACGGAATATGTTGGCGCTATATAAATAAATGATGATGATGATGATGGTGCGCTCTATATATACAGTGAACTATCAAAGTATTTTCTCTACTGTATGTATTGTGCTATTTTACAGTAAAGAACTGGATAATGTAATACAGGAGTGGGGGCCGGGTATTGCCGCTTTAAAACCGGCATTTTCAGTCTGTCCATGATAATAGACGTCATCTCATAGTGTAGGTGTATAGCTCATTCGAATTCCACGCTGGACGGCGATTTCAAAGTCCAGAACAACTGCAGGTCTGACGTTTGGTAAGTAGTCATTTCAGTACTGTAGGGATTAGAACCATTGTGATTCCCCAGTCGTTTAAAATGTTGTCGGGCTTCACAGTGCAGGGGTAGCGAGTACCACTGAGGTTCACGTACTTGTGACTGAGAGACCAGGACACACAGACGTGCCTGGAGACGTGTCTGGTGCAGGTTCTGGGCAGCCGATGTAACGGGATCTAGTGGTGATGATGATGAAGATAACTGCTTCTGATTGGCTGATTGTGTCCCAATGATCGTACTTAATTCATTAGTGTGGCTATATTATGCGAAGTCACCTCCGTTTATTTGCATTACTTAACTGATACATCCATTTCGACCTCGGCAGGAAAGATAATTCCCATTTGATTCTTAAAGAAGAAAGCAGATTCGGAGTATTTCATTTAATATGTATTTGGGTTTTGCATTTGTCTGTGTTTAATGATATTTTACATGCTAAATGCGACTTTCACATTTATCAATGGCAGTCTCCAGGGACTGTTCTCTCACGTATATGGCATTTCATTACAGTATTATATTGTGTATAAACAGGGTAATGTGACTGTCCCTATCGGGCGACATCTATATATGATCGTGGTGTGGAAATATACGCACTTGTTACTCGCGATGTAACCCAGCACATGTACTAGCAGCGTAGCGATGGACGCATCTTGCGTCTGAACAGCTGCATGTGTGCATCTTTTCCTGCTTTGCGTTGGGACACGTGCATTCGTCTCTACACAAGCCCCTCTGTGTTTAGGCAGCAGATAGTCTTCCATTAATTGTTTTACGTTCCTCCGTCTCCTATTTGCTCGTTTGCTTTAAAACTTTCTCCATCTAAAAATCTAATCATCAGTGTGTGTTGTGCAACACTTGTGTCTAATTGCAGTATAAAATGGTAGTGCAATTTTGGAAGCTAAGGCTATGGTTTTGAGAAATACTTTAAGTATGGTTCAGTGACTCACGCTTTTTATTGTTTAATGCCTGCTGTTCACTTGCAGAATTGCTGGATGATTACAGTAATAACAGACCCTAACTGTGGAACCTATCTGAATCACAATTGTTCATTTCCTTATTGTTAGTCTTGTGGCTAAAAACAGATTTGCTGCAACATTATATATATATATATATATATATATATATATATATATATATATATATATATATATATATATATATATATATATATATTTTTTTTTAATTGTTCCTTTTTAAAGTCCATTTAAGGCCTCATAAGCACTGTCATTAAACTAGTATTTTCAACTCTAATATAATGCATGTAAAATGGGTCTGACAATGTAACCCATTGATTCCAGTGTCGGCACCACGACAAATCCAAACAAATTAGCTTTATGAATTTTTTTTTGACACCAGTCTTCCCATAACAGTTTTGCTTCACCCTCACATTACTACTTTGTTCTTTTGTTAATGGTTAGATGCTCGGACTTACTATATAGCTTCTCTCTCCCCTCCAACGTCTAACTTGCTGACACATGGTCATGACAGGATTTGGCTTTGCTGATTGATTACAGGTTTATGTAGCTCCAATCCGTTAATCTCCTGCTCCTCCATGTAACCAGTTTAGAAAACTATATAATAGAGCAGAAAGGTGGAGGATGTCAAAGTGCAGACAGAGCTTAGAGGGGTATTTCAAAGTCTCTCTGCTCACTACATCATGTGCCATGTGACTGTGGTTGCCATGGTAATCAGGAATCATAAATCATTGATGACAGCCTAAAGAAGGAAAACAAGATAATGTTAAATACCAACATTCTCCTTGTACTTGGCCAATGTTAGAATACCCCTCCTTGCCCCTGTCCTGTCTCTATAGGTGCAGGTGGCCCAAGTCTGCATAAGTGCCCCCCTTTTTTTTTTTTATAAAAGGAATGATTAAGGGCATGTCACTTAGTGCTGATTACACCACTCACCTCTAAGTTCTATTAAGGCGTGGACATGGTTAGTGCATTTTTAACAGCATCTGGCACACCCAACATGGTGTTCTATCACTTTGTATTCATGAGAGTACGGGGGAGATCAAACAGTGGGAGTGGGCACATCACCACTCCTGTTTAGGACCACCACTGTCTAAAGATGAAGCATTACGCACAGCTATCTTCGAATGTTTTATCCACAGCTGGTATCATGGTTTGTGTGCTTCAGTCATTTTGGACCACTGAAACCAATGGTGATTTATAGAGAATTTGTTAATGAAAGGCATGTTTTTCTATGCACGCCAGAGCTTGTCGTTGTAGCTGTTGAACAATACTCCAATGAGGGTTCTGGAGCCCAGAATGATTGCAAGCATAGCTCATTACCTTTCACTTTCCTGAATAGCAAGAAAATATAAAGTTTTTATGATATAGCAGTTTTTAGATATACAGATTTGTTCTACTAGACAAATCGTTCTTTCTATTACTCTCTGTTGCATCTCAAGTGTAACAATGCTTGAAGAGGACAAGGCAGCTCTCTATACGGTACATTCATTTAGCTGCCATTTCACTTGACTGCATACGCTGCTCTCGGCATTTCACTCTATTCACGCTGAGCATCTTATGAACAGAATATAAATGTAGATTTTAAATAAATCCATATGCTTGTGAAGTGGGTGGGTGTCCAGGGTATCCATGCCACTGGCTCCATTGATGCCCTAATCCCAGGGGCTCTTTCCTGGGCTGGGCAGGTCTGTGTGAGCTCCTAGTGGGAGTGTTTAGGATAAATAGCAACGGCTAGGGGTTAAATAGTTTAAATTATGCTGGAACTACAGACTGTGATCTGGGGTTCTTCAAACAACCTCTAATGACTTCTTCTTTGGAGCAGTTGTTGAGTCTCGGGGTGAGTATTGGATTCGGTGTAGAGTTGCAGCTCTGGTGTGTCCTGCATTGGGATGCGCTGTGAAGGCGGCCAGGCCCTAATAGTAGTACCACTGGGCGGCTGCTTAGGGCCCACTGATTTCTATATTGTATAGATCGGTGTATGATGATACAAAATGTTTTTGTTTTATTTGTTTTGTTTTTATCCCTGGCGAGAGTAACTGTGAGCTTAAAGCTGTTATGTGAAGGTTACTGATACCGTGTGGGCAGAGGATGGTATGGGTGTTATCAAAGCTTGTGTACGGTGTTGGATACAAGCTGAGAAGGGGTTAACCAGTGCCTCTATACTGTGTAGGCCCAGGCTTTATGGGAGGTGTTAGTGTGCCTGGCATGTTAGAATATTGATGCTGACATATTGTGTGGGCACAGACTGGTTTGCAAGGTAACTGGGGCAGGTAACTAACGGACACAGGAACATAATGATCTAATCGATTCCAGTTATTGCAGCATGTGTGGCCAGGGTGTGTGATCAACATTTGTTCCTGGAATCTTGTCAGATCACTTATATCCATTTGTATTTTCAGTGTAATCCCTCTGAATAGCACATTGTTTTGTTTTTTTCCAACTTGTAACTTTGTCCTCACTTTCACTGAACATAAGTAACACGTTTTGAAAGCCCATAGTGCGTTGTTTGTGGGAAGACTTGTTGTGTGGCCTGTGTAATATCTCCTCTGTATAAAGCCAGTGCTGGATATGAAATCATTGCGGGAGACTCTGATTCATGAATGAAACATTTTTCATGTTCTACTCATCACACTAATGAACAAATGCCTCTGTCTCCACTTGATAATTAACATTCATAAAATCTGGTCCATGGGAAACCTGCACAGATGGCAAATAAAAACATTTCTCTCATTAAAGCATGACAATCTTCCGGAGTGTCTACACAAACATCTGAGTGAAGGCTTCCAGTCAGGGACTCCCGTTGTGTTGCGCTGCGAGAGACAGGCTTTCTTTTTTTCAAGGTGATGGGAGGACACAAACAAAAAATAAACTCTTCTTTTTGATTCAAGAAAATACTCGCCATGTTTTCAAAGCAGTGTTACTGAAAAAGAGAATAAATGCAACCTGGTTGGTCAGTTTTGTCTTCCTACTTTCTACTGCAGTTCCAGGTCTGCTTTATATAAGGCTTAAAGGACCACGCCACCTAAATTATATTTTTATACCCTACATTTCACTTCTCCAACTAGCAGGAGCAAGGGCTCCATACCACACATCCCCGCAGGAAGACTCGCCCTGGGCGGTCCTCCAGTTCTTTTAATCCTTGTGCTTCCAACCAGGGGAAGAGAAGGTTCAAGATAGGACAGAACAGTGGCTTAAAAACTGAGACGGCACTTTTTGGATATGAGCTGTTCCAGCTTATGAATGCTGGAACAAGAAGTCGTTGTGACATGGCAAAGTATGGATTGCAGTTAGATTGTAAAAGATGGGAATGGGCAACTATCGGTATTCATGGCGACTACAAAAAAGCATCCTTGTGCTGGAGGCATGTAGGCAAGCTTGACAGACTGATATCTGTTGGCAGCACCTAAGGAAAACTAGTCGGTAGTCGGTAACTCAGGTGTGTCAGGCGCCGTCCCCGTACTGCTCCTAGGAGCCGAGGATCGGTCGCCTGCTTGTCTTCCTGCCCGCATCTTGTTGCCTAGCAATGGGGTGCGGGCAGGAAGGCGAGCAGGCACCCATTCCTCTTCCAGGTATCGGCTCCCCCCAGCGGGTGCATGCGCAGACCAGTCGCGCCCCGTTGCTAGGCAAGCTGTCAGCTGTGCTTTGACCGCCGAAATCTGCATTCTCCTATCAGAAGCCATTTCCTCCTATTTAAGGGCCTCTCTTTCACCCACTCCTTGCCAGAGTATTGGTTCATCAGTCTCCAGTATCTTGTTTATGCTTATAGTTCTGACCTTTGGCTTGTTTCCTGACCTCCCTTTTGGATTTGTGATTTTGGCACTTCGATTGTCCAGCAGTTCCTGACCTCGGCTTACTGACCTTCCTCCCTGGACCTCCCCTTGTACCTCGCCTCGGCTGTTTCTCTCTCTATTCTTCGGTCATCCTGTGAATACTCCATTGCACTGGTGACTAGTTGGAAGAACCGCGACCTGCGCACCTCATGCAGCGAAGCCCATACCTCCTTGTGGGGTTCCCTGATGAAAACCGGGGGTGCGTTAGACTTCGTGCCTCCCAACCTAGTTGTGTCAATACCAGTCAAGTGGCTACATCAGCACTACAAACGTGACAGGGTGATGCAAAACCCTAATCTTTGCTGTTTAATTTTCCTTCTTCTCACCCTTTGGGGAGTTTTTCTGAGTCTGATATAAGGAGGAAATTTTCTGGAATCGCTGCAGCTTCAAACTAGAGATGGCCCCTCCCACTGCGCTAGATCTTCTGAAACATAGATTACTTACATAAAGAACCTGCACTATTTAAGATATATTTTAGGAAAAATCTTAAACACCTTGGAATTTGTGTAGGAATTGCAAGCGTCTGATTTATTTATTTTTGCATTTTGTTTTAAAAAAAATATCCATCCCTTTTTATTGCTGTTTTTGTGCTTTGATAAACTGAGCCAGATACCTGTGTTTACTATATAATCTTGTTTTTGTTCACAAGCTTAAATAAAGATTAAATTTTTTTTGACTTATAAGAACCATTACGGCAATCTATGTACAGGAATTTACTATCTCACCATTTATCGGAATGGATTCATTAGGTGTCATTTATGAGCTGCAGAATGATGGTTCTTTTTGTGAGCATATTCCATAACATTTTAAGGTGCGCTCCCTCTCCTTACTTACCCAAAAGTGTGTGCGCAATATCCCTAAAGAATGTTTGTGCTGCGGTTTTATACTTTTGCAGTTGGTAAGCCTACGTTTTTGTGCGACGCCTATGTCACTGTGCAGCGAGTGTACCGGACCGGGAAGTCGGCTTATGGTCTAGGATGAGAAGAGTGGGCTGAACCTTTTATGTGACAATATCACCACTTACTCAAACCTTATACATCATCGTTCTTTCATCGCAGAGCATCCGTTTTCCTTAGATATGTAATTACTGTGCTAAGTGTAAACACGCTGGGCTTCTTTTTGGGTCGAGATGAAGGCCTATGAAATGCACTATTAGTTTTATGAATTCCCAAGCTTTGGTTTTTATGGAAGCTTTGAGATTTTCTTCAGTCACTTGACACATTTATGAATGGTTTTCCCACACCCCTCTGGATTGATTTTCGTGAATGATCCTGGCAGATGACACTGGAAGAAGTGAAGTGTTTATGTTGCTCGAAACAGAGTGTATTATTTTTTTATTTTTTTTTATTTATTTTTTTACATCACCCTGATTAAAAACTTTGTGGGAAATAACAACATTGTTTATGTGTCAAAACTGATTTTTTATAATAAATATTGGCAGAAATGTGCTTGTTCACTACAGTCTTCGGAACTGCCAAATATGAATGGATATTTTTAAATAGGTCGAAAAGTCAACAGTTGGAATGTTTTTTGTTACATTGTTGCTTGTTACATTTCTTTGTATCTCTGTGATATGTTGCACTGGACAATTAATGGTTTTTCATAAGTAAAGGAAAGTTTCATTTTATTTTACACCCTTTTTCTGGCCATTGCTAAGTATGTTACACCTGTTTGTTTTTTTTATTGGATTTGGGGTATTACACTGCATTTTGTCCATACCAAGCAGTTAATGTTCGCTGTTAATTTTCCTTTACAAAGCATCTGATGTTCATAAACGCTGCATGACCAAAATGCTTTCTCCTGTAACACGCAGCATACAATATGAAAAAAGTCCAGCAGAAAACCGGAAAACAGCTATACAAATGCAGCCTTTTCTGTATCTCCTTAAAAACACATTTAAATACTCATTTAATATAATGTAAAAATATTTGGAACCACTTGTTAGCAGTAGAACAATTTAGAACTCCCAAGTTATAAAACGGTTTCCTTGACAACACTGACATATTACCTAGTTTGCTCTACAGAACCTGCGTCTGTTGGAGGGGCTGACTTCAAGCATGCAGTTATTACTCCTATTATGAAAAATAATATTTCTGATTCTTATTCTGTCTCAGATTAGTGTCATCTCCCAACTCCCTCCAAACGTCTTAAGAGTCTTGCCTACATTTACCTCACGTTTCTTTTCCTCACAAACTATTGGAACCTCTTCAATCAGGCTTTCATTCCCAACAATTCAAAGAGACTGCATGAATTAGGTGATTATTTAATTTACTTGCTTCTAATTACTCCAGGACCTCTGCTGCATTTGACACTGTTGACCACTCAATTCTCGTACAAACGTCACATTTTGTAGGTTTTCAAAACATTTTCTTATCCTACTTATCAAACTGCTCCTTCAGTGTAGGTTTCTTCAGATTTACCTCTTCTTCACTTCATCGATCAGTTGGAGTACCATATGGTTCACATCTAGACCCTCTGGTCTTCTGTACATCTTTCTGCCATTTCATCTTAAATATTCTCTCATCACCACAAACTCAATCTTTTACTAACGAGCTAATAATATAACCACCATTCAACAGAAGCTATCTACCATCTCTATATCTGTTTATAACGTAACCTAAAGCTCTACATCTCAAGCTCGCTGTCTAAACGTCCTCCTGAACTCAACATCCAATTTGTATCCAGATCCTGTTGTATAATTGTAAGGGCCATGAGGCACTTTGCGTTCCCGCAACACCACGGATTTCCGTTTGTAACCCATAGGGTTGCGAAGGGAAATCTGCGATGTTGCGTTACTGAAATAACAAAAACAATGTGCAGACATGCTGTTGTAGCTTAATTGAATATACACCTAAGAGACAACTCCAGAAGAAACACTTATCTCGCACTATATGCTGCTAAAACATTCATGCACCTGTGATCACCCATACTGGCTATTGCAATTCCCTTATTTCGGGGATTCCCTTAACCAGACTCTAATCCCCCACAGTCTATTTTGCATGAAACAGCTGGGATAATTTTAGTTGCCAAATGTTTTGTTGTTGCTCTGCAGTACCTACTTTGTATGTTAGTAGAAGTATTTTATATTGGACACTGTATAGACAACCAAAGTCATTAACAAAACTGCACCATCATACATCTCACTTGTCTCAAATTATCTCGACCCCCCCCCCCCCTCTGCTAAAGATCTACGCCTCTCATACACCCTCATTACTTATAATTCCCAGTTAAAGGACTTTTTTTTGGAGGGGCTGCACCCACTCATAGAATAACACTTCCCCCTAGCCTCCAAGCCTTCAAGTTTCCCCTGAAACTCGCCTCTTTAAACAAGCTTATTATCACCCCTCTACACAGTTTAATCACAACTTATACTCAAAGAACCTGCTGACCCCAAAACCAACATTGCTGTGTGACAATCATATAATTACTTTTTCTCATTACAATCTGGCTGGACCCATATATCCCATTCCTATGTCGTATAGAGTGTAAGCTTTGTGACCAGAACTATTTTATTGCAATTTTTTTCCAAATGTAAATTGCTATGGAGTATGCTGATGCTATATAAACAAACAATAGTCACTTTAAATGCATTTTTGGCATGAGGTTTTATTTTTTGATTACTGTTTTAATTATTGTTCTAAAATTAAAATAGTCCCCCACTGAAGGACACATGGGGGTATAATTACTAAACTGCGAGTTTGAAAAAGTGGAGATGTTCCTATAGCAGATTGTAGCTGTCATTTGGTAGAATGTACTAAATAAATGATAACTACAATCTGGTTGTTTATAGACAACATCTCCACTTTTTCAAATTTGTAGCTCAGTAAATATACCGTATTGTAGCGCAACCCATCAAAATTTGAATATCTTCTCATTAGTAGTTGCAAGAAATCAGTGTTTCCCTTCCGTCCCGCTTATAATTGTCACTGTACGGTTGCAGAACATATGGAGCATTGTGGCTGTTTAGATTGACTAGATATGCGTTAATACTGAGTAATGCAAAACAGGACGTTTCCTGTAAGCTTATCTGTCCCCAATGCTCTGTGTTGTTGACTGCACTGAACATATATTTCCTTGTGATACTGCCCATAGACCTCCTATTAAACTGTCTAAGGTGCTTATGTTATCTTGCTGGTTTTCAGAAGTTTTCTTTAATTGACAGATTGGGTTTATATTACGTTATATAAGCCAAATGGGGCAGGGACTGATGTGAGTTCTCTGTACAGCGCTGCGGAATTAGTGGCGCTATATAAATAAATGGTGATGATGATTTACACTTTTTTACTCTCTATCGGGTCACAATAACATCTATTGTATATGAAAAGCTTCCAGCTTTCCTCTTCAGGTAGACAATCTGTACAGTTGAGTTAAATAGAGCTTCTGAGTCTAAATTATTCAGGTAATTTCCACCCCCAAATCTAGCTCATAATGTTGAACATTAGATTTGACAATCTGTTAATTGTGAAAAATGAATACAAATCGTGGAGGACAAACAATGGGGAGACCACCAATACCTGGTCTCCAATATATAACCTCCCAGAAATTCAAGGATGGCATAAAATACTTTAGGAATTTTGTTTACCAAATCTTCCCTTAGCCATGTTATTTGGTATCTATCTGACCGGATTGTTAATTAGTGGGGCAAGAGCAGTCTCAGCAGCACTTCTCTATTTGTATGTAATCCTTTGTAAGTTTCTATAAACAAAAGTATTTAGTGGGAAACAAGATTGAGAACCCTCATAATTTTCATTAACATTTTACAATGAATGGTTAATGAGAAACTATTACAGCTCAGTCCATTCTGTGGATGGTAATATTCAGAAAAAAAGACTCAGCCCATTCGTGTTAGTGGTATTTAAAGGAATAACCAGCTTTGCTCATAAATGGGATCCATTACCTTTTGAAGTTTGTTTGCGCACTGACATTTATTGACACTTATTTTGAGGTTAAACACTGCCTGCCTGATCCAGTAACGTCTATATGTGATACAGTGCAGATCTCTCTTACATGCTCTAAATGTATTTCCTCACTTATATTTCCTGCCAGTATGCAATTCTGTATCCTGTCATGTTAGGTGTTAATACAGTTATGGGAGTTTATTTTAAACCAGAGTGAAAAAAAATGAAATAAAATCAATCCTTAGATTTCGCAATAGGGATGGAGAGATGCAGCCTCACCTCAGACATGACAACATTCTTTAAAGCTATAGGTTTCTGTAGGTTATCATCGTGCAAGTTGCTCCATGACTTGAATTAAATATTGAGCAATGTCAGGGATATTGTTGACAATAATAAGGCATTGACGAAACAGACAGAACAGATTATGAAAGCAAAAAGAATTGATGAGTCGTGGAAACCAGAGGGATACATTGAACAAGATCAGGCCCTTCTGCCCCTCAAGCTGAGCCTCTGGGTGACTTTTAACTGCACTAAACATGCTGCAAAGGCGGTAGATGTCTGCGCACACAGGCCGAGAGTGGCTATTGGTGGTCGCCATCTGACTGTTTTTTCTATCATGCCCAATAATGATCTCTCAATTTCACGAGGATCATTTAAAGGGACTGTGGCTGTTTTCATCCCATACATGCTGCAATATAGTGTATGTGCACCTATGAGACGTGTATCACAGATCGCTAGATAGTACATAAGTGGGATAATATTATAGGGAATAGGCCACTCACTGGGATATTAATATTTGCTAGAATAACAGAAATATAGGCAAAATCTTGGTGAATAATTGTTTTATTACAGTATACAGAGTAACAATCAATGTAACATGACCCTAGCATTAGAACACATATTGATTAGACATTGAGAATCCTTAAGGTTCTGTCTTTAGCCTTCATATCGGAACCTTTTTTCTTCTGCCTTGGACGACTTTTTAGACATGTGCCAACAAAGCACATTTTACTCAAGTTCATCTAGTTACCAAGGAGCGCACGGGTTTCCTGCTGATGTCATAGAATGGTATTAGGTTTAGATTGTGGCAATCACTCAGAAATCCTTAACTGCTGTTATACTGAGTCGTCTCTAACAGCCAGCCATATGGAACTGTAAGCAGCATTAGGACAATGCAATCAGAGACCATATCATATGTCTGTCTGGTGACTGCAGAAAAAGAGATGTGTAATCTCCTTGTGCAATATAATGAATCGGGAACTTTGCTGATTTGTATTGCTATGCTTGTGATATCCTATTGCATGCATCAGCCAAATGAAGAGGAGTAAATAGGTTCCACTCATACAGAGTTAGGGAACAACTCCCCCTCACACACATTAACCCTATGGTGTGTTTTATTTATAAATATTATTATAATTTACGGAGTGTGCTCTACTTTTTATATCGTATACTTCTGTAAAGCACCATTATGCTCTGATCTTACCTCTCTCCATAGAGATCATTTATCTCTATTAAGAAATCCTTCTGTTCTCCATTCACTTGTCAAAAATTAAATGGAGGGGAGGTAGATAGGGGACTGTCCTAAACCCATTTATATTACTGCCCCTCAACTTGTAGACACGGCTCTAGTCTGTAAGAGGTCTATTCTGCGAAGCTGATGAAACATAAACCACTGGGCATGGTATAATTCCTATTGCTGTCCTGTGGACCTTATCGTGTTGTACGTAATAATGGAGGGTGATAAAGGATACCCTCTGCTTGGCTCCCTGAGTAGGAAGCTCATTGGAAGGTGCATCAGCATCAAACAGGCATCGCCAAAAGTGGAGAATGAAGTGAGGCTCCACAACACCCATCAGGGACCCCAGCGGACCAGGCATACAGAGCATGAGATGTAAATGCTCAATTTGTATTTGATCTCCTCAGATTCCACCTAAAACTACATTTTAAGGGACCGTACAGTTTTTAGAGCAGTGCGAAATGTAATGTTTACTTAGCTCATATAAGGCTGCTTTGCTAGAACTGGGCAGACCTTCGCCACCTCTGAGTTGACAGAGGGGATTTAGCAGTGCAACACACCACATAGTAATGAACTATCTGATTACTATGCCCGCATGCCGTCGTTCAACCCCAACTCTTCCTGCAGACAAGCCCCATCAGCAGTCCACAGGTGAATATGGAGGGAAGAGTGGTAATGCACTGATCCAGCTTCCATTTCTACCTTAATACATAGATGGGGCAGCACCAGGGCTAAGTGGTTAGCACTTCGGCCTCACAGCGGTGGGGTCATGAGTTTGATTCCCAACCATGGCCTTATCTGTGTGGAGTTTGTATGTTCTACCCATGTTTGTGTGAGTTTCCTCCGGGTGCTCTGGTTTCCTCCCACACTCCAAAAACATACTGGTAGGTTATTTGGCTGCTATCAAAATTGACCTCTGTCTGTTAGGGAATTTAGACTGTAAGCTCCAATGGGGGCAGGGACTGATGTGAGCGAGTTCTCTGTACAGCGCTACGGAATTAGTGGCGCTATATATATATAAATAAATGGTGATGATGATGATCCTTTCGTTTGGGTGGAATTTCACTTAAAACTTTCATTCTCTCATGTCGCACAATCTGTTCTGTTTCATCTGAGCCCCCGATGTAACAAAACTCACCACACTTTCTTCCGGGAGCATGCAGTGACGCACATGAGTGCAGGGCATTAAATCCTTTGGATGCTTATAGAAGTTCTGCATAGAGAACCTGTTTCTCTCCTTCGTCTGCAGTTTATCACTGAAAGGAATATCCTGAGTATAATGATGGGAACTTTCCGTGCCTAGAAGTTTGTGGTCCGTCAGCTTCTCTCACTTGTTCAACCATCCCAAGGTTGGGTTATAGGATAGATTTGAGCCACTCTTAAGCTGATCACCTTTTATGTCACTTTGGAATCAAAGAACCCGATATAGCAAATTATATATCCACCACATCATCATCATCAGTTATTTATATAGCGCCACTGATTCCGTAGCGCTGTACAGAGAACTCACTCTCATCAGTCCCTGCCCCATTGGTGCTGCTTACAGTCTAAATTCCCTAACACACACACACAGACAGATAGACAGAGACACAGAATATTTTATGTACTTTGCAAGGTGTGAAAAAAATAATTGATAAATCGTAAATGGAGTAAGAATGCAGACAGTTAATTCACTGGAGCAATTACGTAGATGGTTAAAAACAAAATATAGATGGATTATTTATTCTCCATTTTCCATCAAATTAAGGGTTACAGATTTATAAATGTAAAACCTGTTGCCCCTCCCAGTAGTAGTGATTAGCCCATCATTATCTTGCCGAGCCTGTTGTCTCTGGCTACGCAGAGTTGCATGATGGTGGCCGTTGTATAGTATTCTAGAAGCAGTTTGCTTCTCTCTGTCGTAGAGACCGTGTGCCAGAAACACTGATCTCATTCTGGCTCTCACTCATACTTAAGACATCCTACACTATTGCAACACAGCCCAGCTCAGGCTGAAATGAAAGAGCTGACACTTGTTGCGTAAGTCAGGTTCCAGTTGCGTAACCCAGCATTTCATTTTGCTGCGTATGATAAATCTACCCCACGCGCTCTGAGCCAATACTGCATTGGCTCATCTAACGCCTGCTGGCCAGAGACTTGTCATAAACATGTTTGATGTATTTACACTTTAACTGAATTTTACTCTGTAAGGCATATAAAAGAACGTGTAGAAGTAATTACTATCTGGAAAAGTCCCAAGCATTCCAAATGTATTTATATGTACTACCTGGAATCATTACTCCAATAAAACTGTCTAGCCTTTTGGACAGCGACTCATTTCAAACATGATTGCCGGGATTTATGTACTGAAATTCACACCTCCACCTTAATAGTCTTTATCTACTGTTTATCATTTGAAGTCGGTGGGGACCGTACGACCTGTGGCCAATCAGATCATCACAATTTTCACAGCAGCTCAGAGTATTTCAATGATATGATCTTGAGAGACAGGAGACCTGTCCACTTGTGTGATTGTGTTGGTGAGGACAGGGCTGCGTGTGACAGGGGCAGTGATATGATGTGAGGAGGGGAATGGAGGTAGCAGGAAGCCACAGACTGAGAGTTATATAGTGAAAGGAGCAGGGTCCCCCAGCAGCACAGATTATATCAGGAGATGAGTGATGTGTTAGTGAGGACATGGCTGCGTGTGACAGGGGCAGTGACATGATGTGAGGAGGGGAATGGAGGTAGCAGGAAGCCACAGACTGAGAGTTATATAGTGGAAGGAGCAGGGTCCCCCAACATCTTTCTATTATTATTGTAATTAACTTGTAAGTTGCCAGGGTGTGGGATTCCAGCACACAATGTCTGATGTGTTAATGTATATGTGGGAGAGGATTCCTTTTTATTTATTTATTTTTTGTCTGATTTTATGTTTATTAAACCTGAGTATTTTCCTGTCAGGCACCTCAGAGAGCGGGGGCGGCCACCTGCCATTTCCAGCCAGGTAAGCTGTGTTGCCAGGCAACATGGATGCAGCTTCCCCAGCAGTTCCGAGTGTCTCCTGACGCATGCGCAGGAAGCTTCCTGTCGGCGGTCAGTGACATTACTTACCGCATCCTATCAACCCTCAGGCACCGCTATTTAAACCTGATGGTGCCAGAGTTTCAGGTCTACCTGTCTCCAGCGATCTTTGTGTTACTGCCTCCATTGACCACCTATACTGACCCAGCTTGCACTCTGACTATTCTCCTGGATTCTGATTTGGAACTTCTGTCATATTCTCTTGACTTCAGCTATCTTGGCCTCCCTTTTGGATCACCCTTGGTACTGCCATTCTTGATTGGCTTAACTCTGATTGTCCTGACTGCTCTCACCGCTACTTCTCCGGTAACTGTCCTGGAGAACAGTGACCTGCACACCTCCTTGTGGGGGTCCCTGGTGAATATTGGACTCTGCGCCTCTTTATTCAGTTGCACCAATACCGGTTAGTAGCTCCATCCAATATGTTGTTCTGACCATTCCTGTACATAAGTGCACAGATAGCTCATTTATTATCATCATCACCATTTATTTATATAGCGCCAATGATTCCGCAGCGCTGTACAGAGAACTCACTCACATCAGTTTCTACCCCATTGGAGCTTACAGTCTAAATTCCCTAACATACACACACACAGACAGAGAGAGAGATTAGGGTAAATTTTTGATAGCAGCCAATTAACCTACCAGTATGTTTTTGGAGTGTGGGAGGAAACCGGAGCACCCGGAGGAAACCCACGCAAACACAGGGGGAACATACAAACTCCACACAGATAAGGCCATGGTCAGGAATTGAACTCATGACCCCAGCGCTGTGAGGCAGAAGTGCTAACCACTGAGCCACCGTGCTGTTTAAAGGACAATACAGAAGAAGATTTCTAGTAAACATTACCAGGTTGGAGTCTTAATCATTCAAGCTCATGTCTTGCACCTGTTTTGCCGCTACCTGCTGTTTGAGTAATTTTAGGAATGCTGAAAGCTACTAATCTAGACATGTAGGAATTTCTATGATGAGACGATTTTCCTACAGATTTCGGCTTCAATTATAAGCAACAGGTGACTGTTCTTTGTTCTTTATAAGTATTCCCTTTGTTAGCTCACTCCTGTGCAGATCAGTTACACGTTTCTGGCACCGGATTCTGCAGTAAGTCTCACGTTATTTGAATTGATCAATGTACTGAGGACAGTGTGCAACTATAGTGAGCCCTTGGTTGTTTCTACTCCAACTAATCGTCCTTGTATTTCGAGACCCTGGTCCTTCTCCAAAAATAATTGCTGTACAGGGCTGGACAGAACACAGGAGCTGAGTAACTAGGCTGGCTAAAATATTTGTGTTTTCTTTAGGCCGTCTGTGATCTCACTCAGCGGTGTTTTGCATTCTATACATTTTTGTTGTCCTCTCCGTATTTTGTTCTATTTTTTCTTCTTTATATTTTTATGGCTGTCCGACATTCAGTTCACAAATATAATGCAGCCCAAATTATCCCAGTGTTGAATGATGCTCTTCAGCAAGAAAAGAGAAGGCATTATATAATATATACTGTCTAATAAAACACAGTGTTAAATAAATTCACAAGGTGTAGAAACCATCCCTTCAAACGAGCTTTTGAGAAGCCCCCTCTTTTTAATATAAAATGTCTACATGAGTCCAGGAGGTTGGTAATCTGCAACACCAAAACACATGAACGTAGAATGGAAAATCAAAGATCAGAATTGGGAAAACTCATTAGAAGCACTCTTTCAAATAAATAAAATAAAAATTGTACTTCATTGTTAAGGGCAGATTCAATCCAATGCAATGTGTCTCCACAATGTCTGACTGTCTCTCTGGGTACTAATGTTGGGTGCAAGGAAATATCAACGATGTTGCATCTCCACAAAGCCCCCTTGCGCCTGTCCCTGGAGGCACTCCCACATCACAACGCTTTTTGAATCAGTGTGATTTTTTTGTAGCTATCATTTCATCCCATCCCTCTTCTGAAATGTACAGCTGTAACTACAATGACCCCCTCCCCCTCATTATCATATAGTGCCGCTGGCATTCGGGAGGAGATGGAGATTGATTAAAAGTTCTTGAAATGCAAGCTAGCGGTATAAGTATGCCCGGCGTCTATACATACTTTCTATTCAGAAACACTGATAGGGACCAGATTTCAAGGCCTTTGTTGTGAATATTAATAACAGTGATAGTCATTGCCCCTAGTGCTAAGGGATACTGGGAAAATATTTTCCAAGAATAGTATTTTTTTCCCATCAAATAAAGCATGCGTGTGTAATTATGTTCCCAGAAAGAATGTACAGAATCAGGTGCATCCAGTGGGAATCCTAACTGTGAACATGTGTTTTCTCAGATTCATTCCATATTGAACCTGCTAAACCCATGACGTTCATCCAGCTGTCAGTTCCTGCCTGGCGAAATATAAAAGAAGCTAAATAAATGTGGGGCTTTCTTAGGGATGTTGGGGTCTGAGGTCCAGTAGCCTGAATGTTCTGATAGACAGAAAGGTAATATATAAAATGTAGTTATAGTATTTCCTTTAGCATTTAGTTGTGATAAGAGCACAAGGTAAGAGACAGGAGAACTTTACAGTGATTTTGGGCTTCGCCTCTGGTTTTATCTTGCAGTGCATTAATTTCGGACATCTTTAGGTTTTAGTGGTGAAGTAATCTCAGTCCACAAGAGTTCACCAGAAAGAAGTCTGGGTTCAGGAGAGTACCAGGGGGCTTAATCACAGCTGAGGCCTTTACATCAATGTCTGCACTAACCGAATAAAAGCTAACACCTGTCTGCAACCTCCTCCTCTCAGGTTCCAAGTTGTAAGACTTTACCACTCTAATACATGTACAGAATACATTATGCACATACAGGGCATGAATCATTTTTTAGGGTGACCTCTGTTGTGTCAGGCAGGTTTACATTTAGGTCTTAAATTTCTCACTCTAATAATATTTTTGTCCTGGTAATGGTGCTTTTCATCTAGTTCTAGCACTTTATCTGCTTTATACAGCTTTACTTCTTAGTACATTGATTTCTTATGTACTTAAATGGACAATATGCCTGAAGCCACTGAGATGCTTCCGATCTGCAGGTGTGTGTGTTATGGTACATTGTGGCTAATGTAGGCAATGTTATTGTTAACAAATAACATTAACCATAATATATACTGTAACACATTTCCTCCCAGCACCCTCCCTTGTAATTCATTCCTGACCAGCACCCATACCCTTTCCTTGTAAATATTTTCTCCTTCACCAGTCTACCTCCTTTCTTCCCTATCCTGCAGTTCATTCCCTTTACTGCAGTTCATTCTCTCTTCCCTCTCGTTCCCTCTCTCTTCCCTCTCCCACCTCTCGTTCCCCCTCTCTCTTCCCTCTCCCACCTCTCGTTCCCCCTCTCTCTTCCCTCTCCCACCTCTCGTTCCCCCTCTCTCTTCCCTCTCCCACCTCTCGTTCCCCCTTTCTCTTCCCTCTCCCACCTCTCGTTCTCCCTCTCTCTTCCCTCTCCCACCTCTCGTTGCCCCTCTCTCTTCCCTCTCCCGACACTCGTTGCCCCTCTCTCTTCCCTCTCCCGACACTCGTTGCCCCTCTCTCTTCCCTCTCCCGACGCTCGTTGCCCCCCTCTCTTCCCTCTCCTGACGCTCGTTGCCCCCCTCTCTTCCCTCTCCTGACGCTCGTTGCCCCCCTCTCTTCCCTCTCCTGACGCTCGTTGCCCCCCTCTCTTCCCTCTCCCTAAACTCGTTGCCCCCCTCTCTTCCCTTTCCCGACGCTCGTTGACCCCCCTCTCTTCCCTCTCCCGACGCTCGTTGCCCCTCTCTCTTCCCTCTCTCTACGCTCGTTGCCCCCCTCTCTTCCCTCTCTCTACGCTCGTTGCCCCTCTCTCTTCCCTCTCCCGACGCTCGTTGCCCCCCTCTCTTCCCTCTCCCGACGCTCGTTGCCCCTCTCTCGCGCTCTTGCTTGTGTTAGAGTAGTGCTATACCACTCCCCTTTCTCCCCACTTTCTCCTCCCCTTGAAAGCAGAAGAACACTTAATATTGGACTGTCCCTGGTTATGGGCCAGCCACCAGAACAGACAGCAATGCTAGGCCCTGTAAAACATGGTGGGACACCTTGTAGTTGTGTATTGACAGAAAGTGGCCAGGCTTGTTCCTAGCCTTGTGTCTGTTCGCTGGCCAAGCAATATTTCTTTCTGGTTCTCCTGTGGTCCTGGATACTCTGGTACATTGCCTTCTCTTTCAACAATTTATATATAAGTATATACGGTAAGCAGGGGAGCAGTTTACTTTTTGTTATAATTTGTTTAGACATTCCTGGTTGGCAGTAAAAGGCTTTGCCTGTAGATTAGAGTAATTGACCTACCATTCTGATGTGGCAGGCTATTATTTTGCATTTGGGCTTTACACAACATTTATAGAATAACAGAGTGTAAATTTATCCTAATACTGCTGTTTTCATTTTCCGTCTACCTGTGACAGTTACTCTTAGCATTAACCTGATTTTATGGGGCGCTAAAAGATGTGTTTTTATCCCTAGCATCTGTGAAATCATTGCCCTTTTAGTTTATTCCAGAAATGAGGATTTTACTGCACCACCTTCTAGGTTGTCAAGAAACAGGAGACTGCTGGAGTCATTTGGAAAGAATGCAGCACATACAACTATTGTTTTGTCTCAAGAAACCGTTCTATCATCCACAGAAGGATGTCTGCGTACTTAACACTTTCATTGCCATTGTTGTTTTCAGCAGTAGATTGTATCCTCTTTTTTATTTCATGCTGTGGGGGTTTATAACAAAACACTTTTAGCCCAGAACCCATAGTTTAGTTCGGAATTGATACAGTGTTTCCTTTTAATATTATGACTGCTTATGTACAAAGCTGTTATTTTTGCTGTCCGCTACGCACAGGGGAGGCAGCCATGTTCTGGACTGAGCTAACATTCTTCCTGTCCGTTCACTAGGACTAGTGACATCACCGAGACACAATGGATCTCATGCCTCAGTGATGTCCCTAGTTCCTGGTAAATTGACAGACTGGGGGGTATTCAATTGTTAGCGTTAACGCTAAAAAATGAGCACTCAAAAAATATTACCGTTTATACGGTAATATTGCGCTCGAAAAGCGTTAATACGGTAGTTTACTCGCGGAATTTCAGCTCGCCGCTCAGGGAGCGGTGAGCTGAAATTCTGTGAGTAATTACCGTATTAACGCTAAGATTTTTTGAGCGCTCGTTTGAGAGCGTTAACGCTAACAATTGAATACCCCCCACTGAATCTTTTGCTTAAAAACGCGTAAAAAACCTGCAGCTTAGGAGGAAAGTGCTTCTGTAACTGAACAGGCAGAGTGTGCCTGACAGATATGCAGACTTGCTCTGGTGAAATGCAGGATGCGGGTTGGTGGCTTCATACATAGGGGCAGTTCTAGTGATGCAAGCTTTTTGACCGGCACGAGATCCCTTTAGGATAAGGTTGAGGCTTCACCTCTACTGCGTGGGGGGAGGGAGTTATACTTTTATTTCAGAACTACAATGGTACGATGTGTCAATGCTATGCAAATTTCTGGTTGCCAACTCAAAGGTCAAGCCCTTTTCCTGTAACCTACAGCAAGCACAATTGCTTCATTAAAGGCGCACTAACTCCATAAAGAGTAATAAAAAGATACATGTTTATAAACATGCAGAAAAATGCTTTCTGTATACCCTGTGTTTGTGCCTGCGATAAAATAGCAGCTAGTCAATTTGAAGCACCGCCATTGTTCTCCTTAACAATCCAGGTAAGATTGTGTGTATATGTAGAAACACTAGTCCACCACCTTTGTCTGCACCACTCCCTTCCTTCCTGCCTTGTTTGTTTGGAGGGGAAGGAGAGGGAACAGAAGGGACCACCGGTGGCCATGCTGTGTATAAATAAACACAGAAATGTGTTTGTGCAACAATAAAACCTAAATATCCCAAAAAATTAATTGGCTGCTATAAAAAAAATGACCCTAGTCTGTATGTTAGAGAATTTAGACTGTAATCTCCATTTGGGCAGGGACTGATGTGAGTGTGTTCTCTATACAGCGCTGCGGAATTATTGGTGCTATATAAATCAATAACTGATAATGATAAATATCAGATATTTTCCCGTCTGCTTTCCGGCACCACCACAGATACATTTCACTTTAATCACTTAAATTTTCACAGTTCTCTGATAAATATGTGATTGGTTGCTATTGCTTACATCACATTTATTTGCTTGATTGTTTCTATTGTCTGTTTTATACCAGTTATAATTACATTGTTTTACTCTGTTTTGTATGTGCTGGTTGTGTTCTTCTTTATCCAGTATTTCACTTTTTACATAAAGATTCTTTTTTTTTTTTTTTAGGTATATGTTGTTTCTTACAATGACATTTTCTGTACTGTGTACACCAACCTTTTCATAGATACCTTCATTCATAATAGCTGTGCTATTGTCCATCCATATATAATTATAGGCCTCACGATTCTGGTTCTCAGTTAGAGACAAAAGGAGTTTCAAGGAAATATGTGTTTGCGTGTGGAGAGCGATGTTTCTTTCTAGGTTTTCAACACAATCACAGGAACACTCATCAGGAAAGAATGTAATGCACGTGGCTGATCAGGTTGTGTCATACAGACATATGTTCAGAATCTGCTGTCTGTGCTCACTCTGCACTGTCAAAATGAGCATTGAGTGACTGCTTAATGTTTTGTGAAAGGTGCGTGATAGCTGCTGGGGCAGATTTTAATTGTTCTAAGACGTTTTATTATTCCGTAACTATGATGTAAAAAATTAAGTGCAATGAAGTCCCCAGTTTTTCTGCCAGTGTAGTGGTGAAATCTTCTCTTTATAGATGCATTTTTATTTTATTAATGAGAGATTTGTTGCAGTAAAATAGGTTATGCAACCTTCAATAATCCAGCTGTTGCTGAACTGCATCAGTCAGTGGGTTCTCCAAACAGTTTTTGCAGCTACAGTGTTAAAGTATGTGTTGTAAATTAGGAAGGCAAATGATCGTAGAGGTCCCCTTAGTCATACTTACCTACTTTTGCGAAATTCTTCCCGGGAGATGGGCGCGACTGGAGGGCAGGAGGGGGCGAGGCGCAGCCAATCACGTCGTTTTGCCCCCCCGCGACGGTAATGCCGTTTTATCGCGGGGGCGTGGCCAAAATGACGCGACTCACCGTGGATCGTGTCATTTTGGGAAGATAGTAGCGGGATGCTGGATACTTGCCAGCTCTCCCGGGGAGTTCGTGAGACCGACCCGAATTTCGGGAGTCTCCCGGACATTCCGGGAGAGTTGGCAAGTATGCCCTTAGCCCGTATATGACAAACAGTTCATAATGCATCTATCATGATTATGGCATAATCAGGAGTTAGGAAAATAATATATTAAGCGCTACGGAGTTTGCTGCCGCTATATAAATAAATGATGATATTAATGAAATCCTAATCCCTCTGCAAATGTGAATTGTTGTAAACCGTGGACTCACAAAGCAGGAGTTACTGATTGCTAAATCTGAAGTCCTGTGTTTTATCACCCAGCTGGAATGTTTATATTCGGAGAGGCCGGGACCTGCCCACAAGAGCCACATCACCTAAAGTTTATGGCCCTGCCCAGATGTTATGAATACAAAGAACAGTAATTGTGGTCACTTTCAATGCACTATATCTTCATTTATCAAGCATAAACCAGCATTTTACAGTCCACATGTGAGATGGCCATTGTACATATTTGTAGTCAGTGAAATGAACTACATGCTGTATCTACCGTAGCTACCAGCTGTAGCCGTATATATAAAGATAAAATGTAACTACCCAAAGAATTGATGTTTCATATGCACCTGTGCATAAAATCATACTCTGTTTATTGGATTATCCTTATTTCTTTGTCCCAGAAGAAATATATATTTATAGTATTCCTCACTAAAATTGTGTTTGAATTAAATAATTCAGTTATTAAACTGATTAGCATATACACAATTCTTTCAGTGAGTGGGAGGGCGAGCAAGAGGGACTGTTTAGAAAAGTAATGAAATTTGTTAGATTGTCAGTTTTTGGGGCTCAGTATGCAACTTAGAAGCTGTGCACATTCTAGCTTTCACCTAGGCAACAATTTTCATGAGAAGAGCACCATTTTTTTATTTCTGTTTTTACTCCTGGTTGATTTAAGAAACTATTTTGACTTTGTTTCTGTATACCAATTTGTTATACTTTTTTTTTTATTTTATCCAAAGAGCATTGTGACTTTTTGTTTATCATGTTAAACTTCATTTAATAATGTTCTGTCTTTGTGCTCAGATAGGCTTGTTATAATGCTACATTTAAGGCAGATAACCGTTGTGTTTGCAACAACTGATTAAATAAGGTTGAAATTGTGTTTTGAAATAAGTGAGGTAGTAACTGAAGATTTCCTCAGTGTCTGTTTTGGAGCTAAATCTTAGAGGCGGTAAAACTGGTTAGCCATCATCATCATCATCATTTATTTATATAGCGCCACTAATTCCGCAGCGCTGTACAAAGAGTTCACTCACATCAGTCCCTGCCCCATTGGAGCTCACAGTCTACATTCACACACACACACACACGCCAATTTGATAGGACACACACACACACACACACACACACACACACACACACACACACACACACACACACACACACACACACACACACGCCAATGCCAATTTGATAGGAGTCAATTAACCTACCAGTATGTTTTTGGAGTGTGGGAGGAAACTGGAGTAAAGACACGGGGAGAACATACAAACTCCACACAGATAAGGCCATGGTCTGGAATGGAACTCATGACCTCGGTGCTGTGAGGCAGAAGTGCTAACCACTGATCCACTGTGCTATGCGTGAGTGTGGTATGTAATTTTGGAAACATTTTATTAATTTTAGACAGACCAGGTGGTTTTGTTGCGATTTAAACCCCTTCTCACCCTCATGTCCTGCATTCTCAAGTGAGGCTTGTTATGACAATGCTATACAAAGTTAGCCATACACATACCCAGGTCACAAGTAAAATTTAACATTTGTTTTGATTGCAAAAAACACATCAACTTTAAGGGGCATATTCAATTCTTGGCATTATAGCCAAAAATCTCGCGGCGCGTGGGCTATTACCGTTATTACGGTAATACTGCGCATAAATACCGTTATTTTTATACAGTAGTTTTCTCGCCCCTTCCCTGTTCCACTTCTCCAGTCATGAGGAGTCGCAAGTGTCAGAGGTGCGCAACTTTGAATTTGTGTATATATTTTGCTCTCTTTTTGTGGGCATGCACAGTGCTAACTGTCATAATTTGCCCTGCACAAGTAGGTGTACATCCAGCTTGTACATCAGGCTCATTGTATTTAATTCTCCTTTCATTGACCTTTCTGTGACTGCCAGTATTGTCACCACCCCATGCTGTGTCTGACAGTTTGTGCAGGTATATCAAGAAAAGTAGTTTTTACCTGTGTGATCACTGTTTGTAGATGTGTCATCGTGATTAGTTAATGACTTGTAGTTTGTGTTCAGAGGTGATATAAGACCTGTTTGTGTTTGTTCATGGGGAGTGAAAAGGAAATATGTTCACCTCTAACTAATAGGCTTTTCAGGTGCATTCCAGTCTAAGCACCTTATTGTCTTCAGTTCCTGTTCATCGAGAAAGTCCTGAGTTTTGAAATGGCTGCAGATAGAACAGCTTTTAGATCAATGTTGAGAGTGCAGCAGGATGCCACAGACTGAGAGTTATATAGTGGAAGGAGCAGGGTCTCCCAACAGCAAAGAGTATATCAGGAGATGAGTGATGTGTTAGTGAGGACACGGCTGCATGTGAGGAGGGGAATGGAGGCAGCAGGAAGCCACAGACTGAGAGTTATATAGTGGAAGGAGCAGGGTCCCCAACAGCACAGAGTATATCAGGCGATGAGTGATGTGTTAGTGAGGACACGGCTGCATGTGACAGGGGCAGGGGCAGTGACATGATGTGAGGAGGGGAATGGAGGCAGCTGGAAGACACAGACCAATATAATTAAGGAAGCACAATGCAATCTGCAAGGGGTGCAGCACAAAAGTAGCTTTTGGTTGGCTGCGCGGCCTGGGGCCTGGAGAACATTTGTGGTGGAGCAGTAGTTGAGATGGTGGGCGAAGTAGTATTATCATCATCACCATTTATTTATATAGCGCCACTGATTTTGCAATACTGTAGAGAGAACTAACTCACATCAGTCCCTGCCCCATTGGAGCTTACAGTCTAAATTCCCTAATATACACACACAGACAGAGAGACTAAGGTAAATTTTAATAGCTGCCAATTAACCTACCAATATGTTTTTTGGATTGTGGGAGGAAACCGGAGCACCCGGAGGAAACCCACGCAAACATGAGGAGTTGTTATTATTGTTTATATTGCATTCTATTGCATAGCCATAATACGCAGCACTGTACAAAGACTATCGAATCATTTACATCCGTCCCAATCTCCCCAAGGTCTATATTCCCTTTAGGGATTTAGAGTCCCTTTCATTCATCATCTGTTAACCTATCAGTATGTTTTTTGAACGTGGGCGGAAACAGGAGCACCCAATGGAAACCTACATAAACACGGAGAGAACATACAAACTCCAGCAGCTGCAAGTAAACAACAATGTGGCACTTGTAGTACAGATCCCTACCACTGTTCCCTCACATGATTAATTTAAACCAGAAATTGGGCCATACAGAGCAGTATTATAGGAGAAAAAGTGAACGTTGAATTCATGGTCAGACCATTCTGTGTCATACATTTTTCATGTGCTCGTGAAATGAAAGTAACTGAGCTGCATATAGTTGTATTTTACTACATCTATTTATAAGCAAATATCAATATAGGGAAGGGGGGGGGGGGGTGGCGGTTTCTACGCTAAGTGCATTTATGACAGGCAGAGTCCTTCCCCCTCCATCAGTTGAATTGTCACTGAGGTGGCATCTGGCCACTCGGACACAGAGCTAACCCAGGACAAAATTTGTTTTTCTTACATTCTTCACATTTTTTTTTTCCTACTTTAATCTAAATTGATTTATTTGGGAATTTTTTTCATTGACCAACACAAAATGTAACAAAAAATAAAAAATGTTTAATTCTTTACATAATTATTACCCTCTCTGTACCTTTTATCTGCAATTACAACTATGAGTCTACTTAGGCCTCTACCATCAACCTTCCGCACAACCCACAGGTGTGGAGGGACCCATTACCCAGGAAGTTCATCAGTATGTAAAATGTGTATGTGGGGGGGTTGATTGCAAATATTGCTGCAGGTTTGTTACTTTATCATGTCTATGTATGCCAGGGTGGTAATTCCTATCTGAATATTGCATTATTTTCCATGGATGACGTTTCAAGCGAGTTAATTTCCAACAATGTTTTTTCTTTTACCACTCTTCCATGAAACAAGATTTTGTGAAGTGCTCGGACTATTGTTGTCCTGTCTCCTCTGCCAACTCTACTAGAGTCAACATAGGTCTTTTGGTGGCCTCCCTAACAGAACCCCTTCTTTGCTCAGTTTTGGAAGATAATCTGTTCTAAACCAATTCACAGTTGGGTCTTTCAGTTTATTAATGATGGACTTGACCGTGCTCCTGGTAACATTAAGTATGTTAAATCTGCTTCCGTATATTGGCGCTTTTCAATAACCTTTCATCAGACTTGCTTTGTATGTTCTTTGACCTTCATGGTGAAGCGCCTGTTGGTATTGACTAAGCATTGGTTGAACCTCTCATTGATAGGTGTATTTATTTTCAATTCAAACACTTCCAGACAACTGATTGCTTTAAGGTTTATTCAAGTGTATTGTAGCAAAGGGCTGAAAGCTTATGTAACCAATTATTTTCTGGTTTTTTTTCAATATCTGTAATACATTTTAAAAAATCTTTTGTTTTGTATTTTTGCTTTTTATCATTGGAGTATTTTGTGTTGATCAGTGGTAAGAATGCCCAAATAAAGCCATTTTCATTCCATGACGTATGAAAATAAAATATGAAAATGCCAAAATATATAGATTTACTTAGGCATTTCCTTTAAAAAACCTGTTATCGGCACTCACAATCTATGTTGTGTCTTTGTTCTGCAGACATAGGAAGAAACAGTTTGTGATCATGTCATGTACTGCTGTGGTTTGTAAACCACAGCAGTAATTGCAGTAATTTAATTTTCTTTTCTGTATTGATGATTTTTTCTGTTTGTGTGTGTGTGTGTGTGTGTGTGTGTGTGTGTAACAATAATCTGATATAATAACTACTAAGCTCTTCACTTTTGCACAAAAGAAATTCCTTTTGTTTGAGATGACATGATGAATCTCATAAACACAGTGATACATTAGCAAAACTGTTTGAAAGCTCTTCAGAGGATTGTTATATTGATAAATTACATAGAATGTTTTTAATATTATTTGACCAATAAAAAGCATTGTTCCTTATACTTCTTAGATAGCATATTGATTATGCGTATAAATACTGATTACACACGACACATTGCACTTCCATGGAAAGAAAGCTTTGCCGGATATCCCATGCTGTGATAGTGGTGACAGAGAAACTTTATCATTCCTCCTCTTTAACTATTTTTGATGAGACTCTGCAATATGTGCATTCCAAGGTGCTATTTTTGTTTTATTTATTTCAGCATTTTGCTATCAGTTTAACCTTTCCTGAGAGTATGAGTTACTTTTATTATATCTAAGACTTGACTTTCAAATATGCATTTTTTCCCCTAAACGTAATCAGCCTGAGGCTTCTCTAAAGACCTCTGGGATTGGCCAGCCCTGGAAAGACTAATGACAGATGGAGAATTATGCCCCTTATAACAGAGAATTACATCCTCTTAATCTTAGAATGCCCATCTTTGGCTGTGGGCAGTTCTACACTTATTATTATTATTATTATTATTATTATTATTATCATCTTTGACTTTTATAAGGCGCCACAAAGGGTCCGCAGCGCTGTACATTACATATACAGAAAACAGAACCCAGACACAACATGATACAAAAATGTATACAAACACAGGTGACAGAGTAAAGCAAATCAGATTATATCTGGGACAGATAGTGAAAGGGATGGTAGAAATCAATGAGAAGAAGGCCAAAGCTTAAGAAGACAGGGAAAACGGCTAGCAAAGCACGCCGAGAGGTACAGAGGGTGAAGGAACAGTAGAAGGAGCACACAAGGAAGGAGGGCCCTGCTCATGAGAGCTTACATCCCAAAGTATAGTGTGTGGCAATCTATTTCACAATATAGAATACCTGTCCTTTTTTTTTGCAAAATTTGAAATAGATGTATTTCATGAAAAACAAGGATTTTGCACACAAATTGATATCCACTGTATAATTCCCATGTGTGCATTATTATTATTATTATTATTATTATTAATATTATTAATATTTTAGGTGTTAGAGTCCCGTTAAAAGTAATGGCTGGTCCCTAACCTCCGGCACTCTTGAAGATACGTACATTTTTTAGAGGCTGTACGTACAACTGTGAAAACCTAGAACAACCCATACAAGTGCAGTCTCCATCTTTTCAAGCTCATTTAACTAACTGGTGCTGCAATATGGAATGCAATTTTTTTTTTCCAATTAGATGTAATCAGAGGCACGTTCAGAATGCCCTAATCTGCCCAAATTGTTCCATGAAAAGGAGCATAATTGTACACGTTTGCAGTCACCTCCATGTTGCCATTTTAATCCACAAGTTTAGTGTGGAAACAGGCTCAGTCCCGCAGAAATAGACCAAAGGTCACCAAAGAGGAAGTACCGGAGTTTGCTCTGCGCATCGGCATTTTTGATAATGAACCTTTATTCTCCAATATTTTCAGTCCACCTTTAACGTCCGTTTACAATAATCCTTGTGTTAACTTTATCCATGACAAACAACAATTCATGACTCACAGTTCTCCAACAACTTTTTGCTTATTACGGTATTATTTGTATTATTCTAGCTAGTGAGTCATACTATAAACACGATTACCCCAAAAAAGCAAGAAAAGAACAAAACAAATACAGGAAGTATTAATGTGAGCCAGATAATCATATTGTTGCCCAATAAAGAAAATCACTTGCGTTGCAAAACGTGCAGCCTTTTAAGGAACTTGGAAAACACCTACATTTTCAATGCTGGTATGGAGAGATTGCTTTCATTCAGAAATACAGAAAGTAGGGTCATTTACAGGAAACACTAGTGGCAATGATATTAATGTAATGTCTGTAATAATAATAGCGACAGGATGCTGAGAGACACTGATGGGGACTGTCCCAGATTCTTAAATATTTAGGGATGTTGATGTCCCTTCAAATACCTTGGGGAACTATATATACTGTATGGAAACATAATGCTGCAAGGGCAGGCTACCTGTTCGATGTCTGTTGGAGAGCTACAAGTTGAAGCATGCCCAGCCAGCTTTTGGGCTTTGCTGGAACTTCTAGTTCTACAGCAGCTGGACAGCCACTAAGGACTATAGGACCAGTTGTTTACTACTTTAATGTTAGTCTGAAAAGAATCCATAATCTGTAAAGTCTCATCTTCTGCATGCAGTGAGGCTGAGAAAAAGTTATTGGGCAATAAATTCAATCAAGTGTTGTACAATTATCTATTATTTGGCCACTAGGGACACTGTTTTGTTGGAGTCCACAATTTATTGCAGGCCCTCAGTCAAGCAAGCATGCATGGTGTGTGCTTTTGTTTGAACACTGACAAAAGTCCCCTGTGCAAAGTTAAAGTTTTAAATAGAATTTGTAAAGTACATAAATTATACTTTCTAAACAGTTCCGTATGTGGAAAGTTAGTCAGGTATACTTTTGTGGTGGGTGTTAATGGTTGACCTGTATGTTTACCCTGTATAGTGAGTGATGCGTTCACTCAGTTTAATGTAAATGTTATTTACAGGGCTCTATCTATGGGCAGTTTGCATGTTCTCCCCGTGTTTGCGTAGGTTTCCTCCGGGTGTTCTGGTTTTCTCCCACACTCCAAAAACAGACTAGGGTCCATTGTAGTCAGCATCCAATTAACCTACCCGTATGTGTGGTAGGGAATTTAGAATGTAAGCTCATGTGGCAGGGACAAATGTGATCGACTACATATCTCTGTACGGCACTATATAAATAAATGATAATGGCATAAACTGCAGCAAGGTAAAATTATGTTCTTTAATCTATGATTTGAGCATATTGTGTATTTTATTATGGCACTTGGATTTATTATAGTGAAGGTGTCAAATTGTAGCAAATTTTGGAGGTCAATAAAAACAAAGGTGAACTTTTCCTTGTAATGATCAGCTGTCCTAAGGACAGATTTATGGCTCTATATCTTCGCTGTATCTATGTTGGTAAAACAATAATTACTCAGTGGGACCTGTTTCTTTCTCCTACCATTATTTTAATTGTAAATTGTGATAATAGCTTTGGGTATATGAAAATCATCATTACTGTATGTTTGTTAAACTGATATACTGCACATTGTTTTCACCTGACTGAGAGAATATCTCTGTCTCCCCATAGGTGACACGGAACATGTGAACAACATGGAATCCGTCATGTTGGAATACACTGCATTGAACAGAGATCTAAACCAGTATATAGTTGCAGTTGAGGAGACCGTACTTAAGGTAATAATGAGGAAACAAGTCACGGCTTGTCCTCTATTAAACATTATTTATGAATGTGACACAAGGTTTGGTGCCTTTTGTCGGATTCCTGTTTGTCGCTTTAGGAGGTACGATGTCTTTTGTGTGTAGAGTTGGTGTAGCGTGTCCTGGACTAACCACAGACTGTAATGAGGACATCTCATACAACGTGGTGAATGCAATTCATTTAAAAATGTGGTATTACGTGGAGCAAAAGTCAGAATTGGTGGCATTAATCCTATACAAATGGTAATTTGTATAAGGTAAGGACACATTAGGCTGCAGGATGGTTACACTTGGGTCAAATTTTACTATGTGACAGGAGGATAATATTAACATACAGTGTTAGTCACTAACACAAAAGATTAGGGATATTGTTAACCCTAACCTTTGAAATGAAAATAAAAAATATTTCTTTATTATGAATATGCAGAACCCTCTTCATCAATACCTGTTAACCAGGGAAACGAAATTCCATGACCAGGGCTGAGCTGGATTTAAAACCTAGCTGGCATATAAGCTCAAGTGTCCAAACACAATCTAAGGGACATATTCAATCAGGTTCCCGGTCCGCGGGAACGGGCCAGAACGGGCCGCGAAGTCAATTCACAGTACCGCAATAACGTGGATTTTTGTGCACACCCCATAGGGTTGTGTAGGAAAATCCGCGTTATTGTGGTACCGTATTACCGGCAGTAGTGCTCAGCGGTAGCGCGCGTTACCAAATTGAATATGCCCCTAAAGGTCTTTCATTGGACAGTTCATAAATTTTCAAATTTATTGGCATGTATACCAAGGACCAAACCTAGGAATGTAGTTTGAGCACCATGCACTGCACTAGTTCTTTCAAGTACACCAGGGGCTTTTCACATCCATGTATTTATTAAACACTCCACCACTTGTAAGCGGGATCCCTCCCATAATGAGATGTCTGCAGGTAGTCGTTTGTTACAGAATATAGTGTCGAAGTCGTATAATTGGATGAACGAAAGTATATTGGTTAATATTGTTTTATTGGTCGATTGCACTCAGTATGCCACGCTACACGTGGCATACTGCGATCGCACGGTAAAATACGCACGTACACACTCTCATTACAACATTTAGTTATTTATGTAATTCATATTCATATTGAATCTATTCATAGTGATTTATGAGCAGATTACATTTAGTTTATTATTAGTTTATATATTATGATTATATGTACACCTCAGTGTTATTTAAGGTTCAGGTTAAAGGAAATGTGTCATGTCTGGTATCATATTAATCCCCTTTACATCAGCAGCTGTCCGGTGCATTTGGCGAAGAGATCGCACATTGCATACTCTAGTTATTGATGTTGGGGAATAATCCTTTAATATGATGCTGACTATAAAATGCTAATAGACTAGTTGTAACTGGAGTCGTGGCGGGAACAAAGGAGCACATCCCCTGGAGGGATGACCCCCACTTTTGGATTCTTTAGTTTGAACTAGCCTATGACCTGTTTACCCTGGACCCACCCGAAGTCTGGACCTATAGAAGCAAGCCACGTCATCTGCATTGTTCACTCTGTAACACTGAATGTATATATATCATAGCTGCGTTCCCACTAGCGCTAGTCTACGCTGACCACAGTATTCAAGGGTGAACTACTGTCCACCGGTACCCGTGGGAGCGCAGCAAAGCGCATGCAAGCGCAGCGGTATGTATGTATCTTTTGGTATTGACTGTACTGTATTATATAATAATATTGTATTGAATTGTTAAACTTTGCATCTGCTAAAATAAATTACTTTGTGCTTTGGAAACACAATACAATCGCCTATGCAATGCTTATTTGTAGGGCCCGCAAATTCCGTGGGGCTTTAAAATTGGGAACTAACAATAATAAACAATACTGGGTAGTGCGTACAGACAGAGGTAAGATGGCCCTACTTACACAATCTGGAGATAGATTATATATATATATATATATATATATATATATATATATATATATATATATATATATATATATATATATATATATATATATATATATAATCTATCAATCCATCCAGAGTTTGCAGCTGTCATTCCTAGTCTTACCTGATATCCTCCAATGGACAGCGATCATTGCGGATGTGTTGAGCAGTGTCCTCGAAGAATTGTCAGTACCAGGAACCTTCAGAATTGAGCAAAGGTTCAAGTGTATGGCTATTTTACCAATGTACTTGTGCTTTCTTGCATTGCTATGTATCGGTTGTGAGAGTTACACACCACGTTATCAGAAGTAAAGCTGTCGTCCCAGCAGGAGAGAACTAATAAATGTTTTTCCGGTGATATTGATGATAAATACCCAGTATAGAAATCACCCTGATGGGCTGTAGAATTCCTGCTTTCCTATAGCAGTCTTGATATGTTTACAGAACTGACCGCTCCATCCGTTATATATAACGGAGACCATTGTAGAAGCCATGACCAGGCAGAAACACATTCTACAGGTGTATTATTCACCAGGCAGATATGATATTCCCTGGGTCCAGTGGGATCTGAATCCTAATAATCCTTTATTCATAAACCAACTATATATCCCACAGAGAGCAGTATGTTGCTATCTCAGATCTACAGGGATGATAGTTCACAGATGCTGGTATCCGAAATATGAAACACTTGTGAGTTACATGAACAATTATTTATTCTTCTAGAGTCAGTATCCTTTTATTGAGGATAATAAATCTCATTCTTCCACGTAATGTGTAGTTTCTTTCTCCTACCATTATTTCATGTTAAGTGTTAAAAGTTGGAAAAAGTATAGTTAAAGTAATGTCCTCTATAGATTTGAATTGCAAGTTGTAGCTATTCCCTAAAAAATTTACAGCTCTGAAATTTTATTCCTTACCACTGAAATTAAATCCAAAAGGTGGACTTTTTTTTTTTTTTAAATCTGACAATTATCTTTGGGCTTAAATTTCAGTCATAAGGAAGAAAGGTGGGGAAATAGTTTTTCCCAGCGTTCTATGACTTTTCTGAGCTGAGATATTGCAGTTACCCCAAACATCAGCAATGGCGAAAAATGACATACGTCATGATACAAAAATGTCCGCCATCTTCATATGGAGGTAAATAAAAGAAAAGTAATGGTGGGTTCTAACTACTAACTTACAGGGGCCATCACACACACACAATATTTTATTTTAGTTATTTTTAAAAAGTCAAGCAACCAGGGCTGGACCAATTCATATGGATTGACCCTAATTAGTTCACCACGTCTGCCCTGATATAATGTAGAATCAGAAATGTCCCATATGTGTTCACACACGCATAAAACAGGGATGTTGTCTTTTTGACACACGTGTGATGCAAATATTCATGCACAGATACTGATCAGTAGATATGTTAGAAGATTAACACGCCAGCTGGTTCACAAGTTCCTGCTTCAGTTTCCACCTGGGTGTGAAGGGAGGATTTTTGGGTGATGGTTGGGCCTTATGAAATGTTAGTCAGCCTTCTAGATTTGGTTTGGAGATCTGATCCCCACTAAACATAACATCGATGACAGCACCGTTTCATTAAATTTATAGTATGTCAGAAACTACTGTGTGTGTGTGTTCAGGACCAAGAACAGGGTTTCAAATTTCCGCATGAACTTCAGTTTCCATTCCTTCCTCTCTCTATATATTCTGCCGTTATCTTGGTGACCCTCAGGTCATTAAAGCTATGGTGACCGCTGCAGAAATGTCTCATTATAGGAGTCTCTGTTTCAGATTTATTAATAGTGGATCTGTGTATATTCCTCCTTGCTATGCGTACAATAAGACTCTTAGGGCTAGATTTAGTAAACTGCGGGTTTGGAAAAGTGGAGATGTTGCCTATAGCAACCAATCAGATTCTAGCTGTCATTTATTTAGTGCATGCTACAAAATGACAGCTAGAATCTGATCGGTTGCTATAGGCAACATCTCCACTTTTCCAAACCTGCAGTTTAGTAAATATACCCCTTAGTCTCTCATAGCTGTAAGACTACAGGGGGAGGACAATTACCTTTTACTGCAGGTGAATGTTTTAACTTGATCATTAAACTTGTGTATAATTTATAATTATTTTTAAACAGTTTTACAGATGATTTGGTCATCTCCTCTGTTAATACAGCTTTGCACTAGACACAATTTTATAGCTTTATGTTACAATATATATGAACTGTAGTTACCTCTGCAGATTAGTCTTCCTTAATTTCCATATATTGTCATTGTACATTGTACTGCAAACATAGTTTGGAAAGGAGACAACTGTCCATCTAGTTCAACCTTTGTTTTTGCCTTTCTCTGGATCATTTTGGTTTTTGAGAAACAAAGTCTTATAAAGCATTGTCTAATTTGCCTTAAAAGGTGAAAAAAATCCTCAACCCTATACTGACAATCGGACAATTTCCTGGCTCAACGTACAATATTTTGTATGTAAATGTTCAATCCTGTCTTAAATGTCTTTGCAGTGCATTTCAGTTTCACAGCCCTTACAGTAAAGAACACTTTCCCGAGCTGAAGGTTTCATCTCTAAACAGAATTTTCAGTGTCCGAGATATATAGATAGATATATCAAGCTCGACCAGTCTTTCCTCATAACTGAAATCTGTGCACTCTACAGTTCACGGTCGTTTTGGGACTTGATGCTTAAAACTGATCTGTGTGTTAAAGGTGAAGCCTTACCTGCTTTATGAATTATACTTCTCATGACGGCCTAATATGGCTTTATTACCACTTGTTAAATGATATAGTGGTTTATTCGTCCGATGGATGAAGAGATATCAACAGGAGAAACCTTAGGCTGGATACACATAGCGAAAATGTTCTCCCGATGTGATATCATCATCATCACCATTTATTTATATAGCGCCACTAATTCCGCAGCGCTGTACAGAGAACTCGCTCACATCAGTCCCTGCCCCATTGGAGCTTACAGTCTAAATTCCCTAACATACACAGACACACAGACTAGGGTCAATTTGATATCAGCCAATTAACCTACCAGTATGTTTTTGGAGTGTGGGAGGAAACCGGAGCACCGGAGGAAACCCACGCAAACACGAAGAGAACATACAAACTCCTCACAGATAAGGCCATGGTCGGGAATTGAACTCGTGACCCCAGTGCTGAGAGGCAGAAGTGCTAACCACTAAGCCACTGTGCTGCCCATATCGTTAACGATTTTACCAATGACTAAAAGTCCCGATCAGCAGCTGATTCATGTGTACACACTATACACGTTTTACATGATTTACCTTTAGATCTGTGCCCTTCATCTGTTATAACCATCAGCTGAAAAAGATGGTGACTCTGTAAACTCTATGGAGATCTGCCTACACTGCTGGTTGTGAGTGCGTACACACTGCAGATTTTGCCTGACCTCGTTCCATCGTTTCTAGATATTTTTATCCCTGCTATAAAATCAAATCAATGATACTATGTGCTTTGGTACGATAAAACCTGATCGTGGGAGCGTACACGCTAATGCAATATCTGATCCAACTGTCATTTATTGTGTGGTTGTCATGATAGTCTGGTGAAAAACCTGTAGTGTGTTCCCAGCCTTACTGTTGTGCAACACGGTAATTCCAAATACACTGCAGAAAACCATAACATTTATTTTATACTATTGGATAAGCTACATATAGAATACGCAATAATAGTCCCAATAAAACCTCTGTCCCAGCTTTTCTTTTCAATGAACTGACTATTTTCACATTCTTCACATGTAGTCTTCACTGAACTCCCAAACACTTTGTATCTCACATTTCTCTTACCCTATAGAGCAGAGGTGTCTAAACTCAGTTCTCAAGAGCTACCAACAGTTCATGTTTTCAGGATTATTTACTCAAGCACAGATAAATTAATCTATTTGACTGGGTCAGTAATTATCCCACCTGTTTTCTACAGACAGAAATCCAGAAAACATGACCTGTTGGTAGCCCTTGAGGACAGAGTTTGGACACCATTGCTTTAGATTGTAAGCTCATATTTTTTTTATTGTTTGCCATTTTTTCCTGTTACAGTTCTCCCTCATTGTTAGTGCAGTATGTCTGAATAACTTAAATGTCCCGGTGTGTTGACTTCGGTGTTTGCATTTGGAAATGTCACTAAAGAATTCTTTTATATAGATTATTTCTCCCCATATGAACTTAAAGGTCCTATATTAGTTTATATCAGATTCTTTGATATTACCTCGTAGAACTTCTGTAACTCTTGTTTTCTTGCAAATTTGATGTATGAAAGCTTTGGTCGCCCGTGGGTTCATTCTGCTATTCTGCGTAACGTAACGAATTTGGAGGAGCTATAAGTCCAGAGGACTAAAAAGGATGTCTTGTTTATAGTCATACTGGGCACAGTGTTCTCCCCAGCACGTACTTCCTGGGTGCTCCACCCAGCTGGTTTTACTTGTCACCAGGCTCTTGGAACCCAAGAGTCCTATTATAATAGAATAAACCATTGTTTCGCCTATTAGAACCGGTGCTATGTGAGCACTACAGCCAGCAGTGTGTGTTAGACCACTGACCACCAGTCTGACCAGTCCTGGCAGGTGTGGGCAACAACCTCCAACATTTTTCATTATTATTGCAAAGTATTACACTGCCTGCACCCGGCTGGCAAAATGTTCTGGAGAGATCACTGGCTGGTATAGTATTTGTCACCCATATGCTATGCAAATACTGTCTATGACTTGTACTACTTTGTACTGCTGTGCCTGGAGTAATAAAAGCATTGCAATACTGTTAATTAATAGGAGAAAAGTTTTCTCGTTCTTTTCTTAACCTTAATGGTAATCTGGTTACTGTGAGCTACAGCTGCAGTTGTATCATGTTTGGTCAGCGCATGTCACTGGCTTATGCTCAATTGAAACTATAGGGTTTCTAGTCACATGAACCCTCTGCAAACTTTGAATCCATGAGTCATAGGATGACTAATATGCAACGTTTACATACATTTCAGTGATTGTAAAGAAATATAAATTATCTCCACCCTTTTCTGGACCTTCTTCTATTTGCATTTTTGAACACAAAATACATTTAAAAAAAAACCAACAAAAGTATTTCCGTTGCTATAACAAAGGTGATTGCACAGTTTGTATTTAATATTTTCAGTTGTAAGATCTCGTCTGGTTATTGCTTTTAATAACCCGCTGCTTCATCCCATAGAGTTCTTTGGTGGGGACAGGGCCGTCCACAACACCCACTATCACATCATACCCACCCAGACGCGCACTGATTCATGTACGGACATACATCTGTTTGTGTAGTGTATCTCTTGTGAAATGACTCTGTGCGTTCCCTGCAATGGATATTATGCCATTAACACAATTACTTGCATTTCATGTCCACACACAAGTGACACTTACGACTGTCTACGATTTGAGAGGCGGAACGGGGCATTGAATGGGAAGGCTATTGTGGGCAATGTACAGTAGGGGCGTTCTAATGCAGATACTGCCGAGTCAAGTCCTGTGTTTGCCATAAGTACTTTGTTTGCAGCCGTGATACTCGCACCAGCTACAGGGCAGGTTTACAGGCTGACTGATAGTGATGACTGGCACGGCATAGTCTTTGTATTAAAAACTACACGTATGTGTGCCAGTAGCTATCATAGAACACGTGTATGCAACTAAGAGACTATAAATATGCATTGTATGTACAGTAAGCATTAAATTATTTATGTACCTAGTATTAAAAAATGTGATTAATATATATGTATGTATATACACAATTTACACATATGCTTTTTTTAAACACACTACTTATGTGCAGGTTGCGTTCAGCCATGAATCGGGCCCTTAGGGTGCGTTTCCAGTTGCCTAATAAATCTGATCTTTTTTTAAAAAGTTGAGACATTGTATATTACCTGTATTTGATGGTGATATTTGAACTCTTATTTTGCATTTAAACTGATGAGGTTCAGGTCAGCCTTGTGTTTAGACGTACTCCTACTTTTCTATGATTTGTGGTTTTATCCGCTGCACTATTATCAGCTGCACTATTATCCGCTGCACTATTATCAGCGTGCTATAAAATGTTTCACAAGGCAGCGACGTCCGTGGATCTGTCTCGAGATCAAAACAATTCCAGCCAGCTGTCTATCCAATGCATGGAGAGGTGTCCGTACATAGTTACATGACGGGAAGCCTTGTAAAGGAGAGTAATTTGTTTGTCAGCTGATGGGCGTATGGATTAGTGCTTGTGTGACCAGTGTTAGAGGATTGTGAGTTGGGTACGGCTAACGTGACCCCAGGCTGGTTAGTTTGATGTGTGTGTGATTTGTGATGTTCTTCACAGAAATAGATCTTTCATGTATGGGTGTGTAAGGGAAGGCTAGGACAGTAGCTGTTTATTTCTGTTTACAGGATCCCTTTCTGGTGCTGTTTACTATTGTGAAATATGAATAGTTCTCACACAACTTAGAGGCATTATTTAGATTCCTATGTGTCATGTGTCACCCTGTGTGCAATGAGAGATAATCACTGTGTGTCTTCCAGTTATATCTGTGTCACTTATCTTCAAATAACTTTCTTAGCCTAAATGTCGGTGACAGCTGCATGTGTAACTGCCATGTGCTGTAAGCCAGCGTAGAGTCAGTATAGTTATTGGTACGGTGAAAAGCCAGACTCCAGCAAAACACGGCATAATAAATGACTTATTCCTAATTCACACTTTTTTAATGCTGAGTAGAAGCATCTAGTCACACATTAATAGAGCGGTGGACTAAACCCAGTAGAATTCAGCAGCCAGACTGTCATATCTAGGAGACACTAAGCACTTTTATAGAGTCAAGAAAGATGTTCCGTTAACATCATTGGATATCGGCAGTAATTATTCAGGAGCTTTCTCAATTCAAAACGCAGTAAATGGCAATGGCGCTCCCTTAGTACTATAACCCAAAATGTAATGTGGCTTCTTATGAACAAAAAAAAAAAAGTGATAATATCTTAATCAGTCCTCTTAATGCCAGATGTCATGTAACACTTCTCAGATGAAACCCTTGTAAAATAAAGTGTAATATGGGTTCTAATAATACTTTCGATAGTGTCCTAGTTCATTTACATAGCGTCCTTAAAACTGACATACATGTATATGATGCTGTAAAGATAAAATAGTTCAGTGGTAACACTTCTAGAACCATCGACCAGTGTCAACAGAATATATATGTGTGTGTGTGTGTGTATATGTATGTATGTATATATATATATATATATATATATGTATGTATATGTGTGTGTATATGTGTATATAATATATATATATATATATATATATATATATATATATATATATATCCAACAAATTGATATACAATGGCGCTAATAACCACAACGTGATGACAAAATTATCAGTATAAATCAAAATGTAGTATCCAATAGGAAAGTTCCAGATGTATAGTTAGATCAAGTATGAGCGGCAGCCACGATAACCTGTAGCCAGATGGTTAGTCCGGAAATGGAAACACTGCAACAGAAGACAGGCAGGCGCCTCAATGTGTATTATCAATTGTATATTTATAGATGGATGTAATATACTGCGTACCGTAAGGTCTAAGTAGGTCGTCTAATCAAAGATGGGAGACCCTCTTCCTAGGCTGTTCCTCCCAATAGTTCAGACATCGGACAATGCAGAGAAAAAGAGGGTAGCATAGAGTAATATTGTCCAAATATAACATCACACCCCTTGTGGACATGCACACCACCTATTAGGCTTCCTTATTGTGAGAAAAAACATATAAGCCCAGGGTGGAAACCGTTTGTAGTATATTGGACACCTACGTGATGTACAATTATAAACTGCGGACCAGATGATTTCTAGGTAACAGCATAGATTAGTTCCTTGGAAGATCAGATATCTACTCTCTCCATCCCAACCTGGGTTCTGTTTATATAATAGGAATGATTTTCAGAGCATAAGTTCCTTCAATTAAATAAATTATGCCCAGTGACCTCCTTTTTGTGGTTGCACTCGTTTTAATAAGATGAATGTGAGTTTATATATATCGCTTTTCTTTGCTGCAGGACTTCCAGAATCACCTTGTCTTCAGCCCCTGTAGTATCCTGCTGTTGTGTACTATTTCCTTTGTAAATATCTCTGAGAAGAGAAAGAGACAGGAAATAGATCCTGGCAAATTAGCCTTTATGTAAGTGAATTAAATATAAGTGTATAAATCACAATTCCTGGGTGTTACGCTGGGGCGAGATGCTACCTGCTGGTATTTGCACTGCTAAAACTGGAGGTGCGGAATCTAACGCACCCCTGGGGTTAAATGTATGAACATGCGGGTTCTTCAACACCAGCGTGTTCGGCGATTAAATTTCAAGCGGCGCTGCATTGTAAAGGGAAACTTCCCTTTACAATGCAGCGCCGCTTGAAATTTAATCGCTGAACACGCGGGTGTTGAAGAACCCGCATGTTCATACATTTACCCCCTGGTCTTCACCAGGAACCCACGCAAGGAAGTTTGGATTTAACTGCAAGGAACTCGCAGGTTGCGCTTCTTCAGTACTGCTGCCAGCGAAGTAGAAGCAGAATGGTCAGGCAATCCGGGTCAGAACCAAGCGGACAGAGAATGTACCAAATCGTAATTCAAAAGAAGCGTCTGGAACTAGCCAAGGTCAGAATCCACAAGAAACAGGCAGCCAGGGATCAAGCAGAGAGAAGTCAGGAAACCAGGAATTAAACGGAGATACGCAGGAAACACTGGAGTAGAGGTGGAACCTGATACTCTGGCACCGGTGCTAGAGGCCTATTTATACAGGAACAGCCAGACACTAATAATCGGCGGTGGTGACATCATCATGCTAGGCAACAGGACGTGCATGCTGTCTTCTGTTGTCCGGGTGGTCAGCAGCATGGCCTCTGGTTGCTATGCAACCATACGCAGGGAGATCTGAGCCAAGCGGCCATCCCAAAACACATGCAGAGGCACAGCCGCATGCGCTCTGGGGCGGCCGCCTGTCTGTGGTGTATCTGTGGTGAAAGCAAGCTCCTACTAAGACACATTGGAGAGTAACAAAAATGTTAGTTTCCAATGCGTTTTAGTAGGAGCTTGCTTTCACCACAGATACTCCTACCAACGCGTTTCGACCATATGGTCTTTATCAAGGAGGTCATTGGCTCCCTGGCTCCTGGGATTTGTTCATCCCTAACAATATAAACTAATATAACATTAATAAATAATCCAGACTGATGTTCTATTCCAGATTAATGTTATAATAGTTTATATTGTTTTAACAAACCAATGACCTATCCATAATTTAGTTTAAGTAAAGAGCGCTGATCCAAAAATGGAAAAACATGCATTGTGAACATCAAAAATGAATTAGTTATAGCACATAACCATTATAAATCTTTTTGTGCTTTCAAATAGTTGCATAACAAGTTTATAAATGTATTTATAAATTTAAAACAATACAAATTTTATTTAAAAAAAAAAGTCACATTAAAGTTGCTAAGTGAAAACTATTTTATGAGCTGAGGGCACGGAGGCTGTCACATCCCATTTGCGTTTCGCTAAGGTAAGGGGACATTGTTGTGTTTGGTTTGTTTTTCCTTCTTTAAAAACTATTGATTTTTCAATGGTGCAATTAAAGCAGAGAGATGAAAGATTGGGCGGAGATAAATGGATACACAAATAGGAAGGGGAGTAGGGCAAATGGTACCAAAACAGTCTTATGTAACTTGGTGTACATACATATAACAGGGAAGGGGGTTGTTCTCAGATAACGGGGCCATGCTTAATGCTTTAATTTTATTGGAGTGGTTCCTGCGTTCTCTGATCGGATGAAGGTTGAGGACCTACTGTCCCGGGTAGGAGCATTGCTCAGGGGTGTGAAAAGTTCTTATTAATAGTAAATGAAAAGGGTTGGAAAATAAAGGGATATCAATATATTTGTATATGATATTGTCCTTTTACAGCTAGATCCCACTACCGATATGAAGAGAGCTCTGCGATTCTCTTGCTCTTTATCTCTTTGTTTGTTCTGTTACACAAACTGATTGGATGTCATCAAAAATAGTTGGTTATAGGGACCAGGTGGCTTGGGAAGACGCATTGCTGAGAATACATGTTGTACTCCGTAGATACACATGCCCATACCATATTAATAAATGCATGACATGAGGGTTGTGTAGGGTCCTTCCTGGCATGAGGTCCTTATTATCATTTGTCGTCTAATACGTGTCTGTGTGTCTCCAGATATGAAGCGGGCAGGGAAAGAACAACCTGTTCGAGGTCTACTCACACAGTCTTTCTTTCTTCTCCTTTGTAGTCACTTTTATTCTCATGACATCTTATACCTGATTAATGCAACTTTTAGAAAAACAGTGAGTGTCCATTTGTTCAATGATTGGGATCTGTAACTTTAGTTTGGTCACAACATTTATTTCTGTGTTCTTCATCAGACTGGATGGTTCTGGCCTCTGTGCAGTTTCAGGTCTTCATTGTACTCTGTACACCTCTATACACCCACAGTTTACTGTACCTGGGTTTTATTCTATGGCATTAACTAATTCCAAGTATTTGATTTGAGAGATTCACAACTGTTTATTACTATAAAAACAATATTAATACCACTTAATACTTCTTAGAATGCTTGGCCTTTGGTGGCTTATTTATCACTTAAGTCTTTGTTCTTAAAGGGTTTAATCAAACAACAAGTAAAAAAAATAAATAAATTATGTACTCTCTGTTGTATATAATAGAAATGTGATACTCGCCCCGGCTGCCCGAACTACCATGCCTTTCAGCATCTCAGTGCCTCTGTTCTCTATGCATACGTGAGGAATAGCGCAGTGAGGGGCTCTATGAAATTCTATTGATGTAAATACTGCTTTGGGGAGAGTCCCGCTCCTCCATGATGTTCTGTGCACGATCTGTGCGCTCTGCTAAGTACATTCCCGTCCCCGCTGATGGACTTAATGATTCTTGACGCCGGGCAGGAAATACAGAAGCGGGGGCAGACGTGCGCACGAATGCGCTCACCCTCTGGCGAAACAAAATGTCTTACATTGTAGGTTCTGTTGGATACATACTGCTAGGTAGAGTATCTGACAAATGAACCAATATAGCAACTTCCTAAAATGACCATTATTATGAAGTAAACATTTTATAAATAAAATAAATTCATTCAGAGTTAAAAATAAATAAATGAAAACAAACAAATCATTTAATGGTTCAGCTGAACATTCTATAGACAGCTGAGGTGAAATTAGATTATTAGTAGGGTATATCCTAGCTCCGTCACATGCAGCATGATTGGAACGCCAGCTGTAATTGGTTACTGTAACTCCCAGTATCTCATGTACAGACAGAATAGTGCAGTACAATGTGTCAGGGCTGACAGAGATCTCTAATATTGTCAGAGCGGCTGTCGTCCTAATACACACAGCTATGTATGACTGGGATCCTCTGATTGTGACTAAACTGATTGCTTATTGCTTGTGTGTTCACAGTGGTAATGACTAATGACATGTCGCATGTTTGTATGTGTGTCAGTCTAGTGTGTTCAGGTTCATACAAGGGCCCACTATAGAGTACAAAATATGTTTGATGTAGTATAAATGCACTATAATGTGCAATGCAAACTTATCTGTTAAATGTCATTATATCATATGGTAATGAGTTCATCCTATAACAGACATACTAGAGAACGGTACACTTAGGCTTAGAGCCCATGTGGGATCTTCTGGGGACTTCAAAACCACCATTTATATACTGCGCTCTCCTGTGATACAATACACTGCTGAGAAAAGCATGGGTGTGCCTTAATGTATGCATCATTGTCAACATTTACATGTGTTTCTTCAGGAACATATTCTGCAAGACATGTAAATCTACAGCAGTCTACTAGAACAATATTAGACAAGACCCCCCCCCTCCCTCCCCCCAACAATGTGATCATAAGTCACTTCTGTAACAGGCAAGAGAAGTGGTATTGTGCTTTTATACTGAGCCATACAGCAAGTATATAGAACAAGGGAAGTAGTATTGTGCAGTTATACCGATACCGAGACGTACAGCAAGTATATAGAACTAGGGAAGTGGTACTGAGCACTTGTCATACATATAGATGGAGAACACATAGTGAGACATACAGCATGCAATAAGGGAAGTAGCACTATTAAAATAATAAATAAAAGCAAAATAACTTGTGAATTTTAACCATATTTGCCTTTACAGTAAAACTGTCATATGGTCCCCAAATCTGTTTATTTACTTGGCTTCTTGAAGTTTGTTAGATGAATTGCGATCACTGACGGTTATAATGCGGAGTACAGAGTGCTTCTGGATAAGGCCTAGATCTGCATTCTTTAGAGGTTCGTAACAGGCCAGCTGGTTACGGGAATAGTGTAATTGTCATTATTCACCAGCTAGTTCTGTATTATCATCATGTGTGAAACAGACTATTAAATACCCTTCACTGTGTCATATCTGCTCAGTCACACCATAAAATGGATCACTTCAAGGAAAACTATTTCCAAAATAGTGTCTATTTCTTTCATTTGTTTTAGTATTGGCAGTAATTGACCTTGTATTTGCTTCTTTAGGTGTGTACTATCTTTCTCTTATGTCCTGCTTGTATTCCGGCCAGCACGGTCTAATGTGTAAGCAAGAGAAGGACTGTTTATTCAGCTGTATCCTCAATGTCTTACAGTAAATATATATCTGTTAATACTTCTGGTAAGACTTGGCCACATGCTGCGTTATCGGCAGTAACGTTGGGTAATCGGGCAATCGATATCACAGCATATGTTGGACAGAAAGTGACTCTGGATGGTTGATGATGATGATGATGAGTTCAAAATCAAATCGGTTGATTATCTGGACTGATGGTAAATATGATCTGAAGGTGCCCTTGGTCGGCCTGTCTGTGCGGTCATCTTCTGAGAAAATTATACGGCTACTTGGGCCTTATGCTGAATGGCCATTTTGGCTCAAACTGGACAGTGATCCATAATCTTAATGCTACTTGTACTTTGTACCTTAGTTGTGTCACTTTTCCTAGTGAATTGATTAACATTAATGTTGGGTCATTATGATCATCATCATTTATTTATATAGTGCCACTAATTCCGCAGCGCTGTACAGAGAACTCATTCAAATCAGTCCCTACCCCATTGAAGCTTACTGTCTAAATTCCCTACTATAGACACACAGTCACACACAGACACACAGACTAGGGTCAATTTGTGATTGCAATCAATTAACCTACCAGTATGTCTTTGGAGTGTGGGAGGAAACCGGAGCACCCGGTGGAAACCCACGCAAACACAGGGAGAACATACAAACTCCACACAGATAAGGCCATTGTCGGGAATCGAACTCATGACCCCAGTGCTGTGAGGCAGAAGTGCTAACCACTAGGCCACCGTGCTGCCCATACACTTTACACATTACACAGAATTGTTGCTTCCATTGTGTGTAGACAATAAGTACACTTTGCCCGTCCATATCCACATTCTCTCTGTGCTCTGGACCCTCTAATTGCCCTACTGGCATTATGAATATACTCACTTTAAGTTGTTTTATTACACTTTTATATTCACGTTAATAAGAAATTTTCAGTTATTAATTATAATAATCAACATATTAGTGTGATAGGGAGATATATAGAGCATACACATTTCTATGCAATCTTGTATAAAAATGATTCCATTGCCCAGTCAGTTTTTATCATCTGTGACTCTTGGGGGGCAATCCAATTCCCCCCAAAGTACTGCCGCATTAAAGCTTAACCTGGAAGCCTAAGCTGCGAGCAAAAGGCCGGCATTAAAACTACTGTAATAACGGTATTTATGCACACTTTATTACGCGCATTATTGTAATAATGGTAATAGCGCACAGACTGCGTTACTTTTTCAAGTAACGCGGCCAGTTGTATTCCCCCTTAGACCAAGTAAATTATCCAAGGTTACGTTGGGATTCAAACTGTGATCTCCAGCAAACCTCTGTCTAATTTAATACAGGTGGTGCCCCTTACCACTGAGCCCCCATCAACAAGGACATAACAATTCATAACATATTTCTTACACTTGACAAGTTAAAATGAATAGGATTACTAATATTTAGGCTTGTTTACGTGGTTTTGTCTGCAGTGTATTCACAGGGGTATTATGCCAAGGTAGGGTGGCATGTCTTAAGAGCGTGGGTGACCTAAGAGATGAGATGCCCCTAGGATTTTGGGAATCTGAGGAAGGCTGACCGTGAGAAAATGTGCATTTTATGGACCATCGATCTGCTTCTTATATTCATTCACTTGGTAAAACACGTTAATATTCAACTTGTAAATCGTACTAAGATGGCTTAGCTCTGTCACCACCAGTGACATAAAATTTACATCTGGTCCCACAATTATATGGTCAATGGTCAGTGGTGTACCTTCTACATCTTTTAGTGCTCATTTCCACAGTGTTGGGAGCTGCTTAGACCTCCTGTGAGCTATGAGACGCCCGGATCACTCGTAAATAGTGATCAGAGATTCTCCTGGACATCCAGATGCTGATTAAACTCACGATGAAGGACATCGCTATTCCCTTACATGTTAATAGTGACTTGTTATTTACTGAAACACCAATGAGTTGATTGGAGTCGACAAATAAATTGTTTTAAACCCACACACACGTCATTTATTTTACTTTTTTATAATAGTATACAACACAGACAAACTCTCAGTGGTAAACGTTGCAGAATAAAACGAGCTGTGTTTTTCATGGGTTGTATTAGCTAAAAAAAACAAAGTATTCCTGGCAAAGCTGATGCAGTGTGACTGCGGTGTGTCTTCCTGAGGTGCAAATATGGCACAAACCTTCTAATTTGTTACATACTTTACATTGTAAGATCCAGCAAGCAGTTATTGTATTGTCATCTTTTAATGTTTAGTTTGTCTGACAGTTTAGTTATGCGGAATATATTGGAGTCTTATAACTAAAGAACCGTAAATCATAGTGATACATCATCTGCTTAAACTGCGGATGTCCTTTTGATTTTTATTGCAATCTTTGGAGGAAGGTTCTCTATTCTGTGGATCATAAGACGTATAACACACAAAGGTTGTCTTGTGGCCATAAGGTTGAAATAGTAAAATCCCCACTGCATTGTCCGATAATTTGGCTATATTTAGTTACAAGAGAGGGAACACACAATAGAATAAGAAAGGGGAGTATAATCTTATGTAGCATCATAACCATTCAGACATACCAATGTGTTATTTACATTTAGCCCTGCGCTTAGCAGTTACTAAATTACTTATTAAATGTATGCAAACTAGCTGTAGACTTTTCGCCACGCCTGATGAAACGCGTTGGGTGGGTGTCTTGTAGTGAATAGCTGACCATTTCGGTTGTATGCTGTGCTTGAACCTTACGGGTCTGTTCGACGAAAAGGGTGATCTGCTTTGATTTTTTTTTTTATTGCGTCAAGTAAAAACTCAGTTATTGCACACCATGTCTTTTCTACTTTTGGATTGCCCCACAGAATAGGCTACAATTTACAGAGACTGAGGAATTCAGCTGCCAGATAGCGCCTTGATTTCCAGCTATACTCATCTAGTACTTCGAGTATCCAAATATCATGGATTTTCCTGCGCACCTCTATGGCGTTAGTACACCATGGAGTTCCTTTGCGACGGTTCCGAAAGCTCTCCACGGCACAATGCTATGAACTTCATTTCCCCATAGAGGGGTGGCTTTATAGAAGAGTGGTATAAGGAGGGGACACTGTATTTACATTAAACAAGGATGTGCTAATGATCTGTTTCCAGTAATGTTATATATTACTAAGCTGCATTATATGATATTGCATTATATTGCCACCGTGCATTGAACTACAGTATATAGTAAAACAAAATAGTATATATCAAGGAATGATGACATGCAACCAGATTGTTGGTTACTTTTCCGTAAGTTGAGCTGTTGTCTGTCTGCAGTGAGGATGTGGCGTGATTTACACACCATGTCAGTGTATAGAGGTATTATCTGGCATTCTGATCTGTTGTGGGGATGTATAGAGAAGGATGCATTCTTTTACAATGTCTGTGTTCCTGATAGAGAGAAAATCCCCTAAGATCCCCTTATATGTATATTATTTCCTCAGTTGCTGTTGGTTATATTAATGTTATACTGTGACCATACTTTGTACCCTTTGCTGTTTTCTAAACCAGGGTCCTTTATGTTAATGACACTTCCTAGTTCCTCATTATTGGCTGTCTGCCCATCTTACTGGCACCACTGAGTGAAGTGTATCGGTCATATAGACACAGGGGGGCAGCATTGTTTTGGGCTGAACCAATATTTCTGATAATGCAGCTTATCAATGAATTAGGAACTAGTGGCATTATTGTGGCTTTACTTGGGATGTCCCTAGTTCCTGGTTGGTTAAACTGGTTATGTGTAGGGAAGAGAAACGCTTTAGAACTCTTGTGCTCACAGGGACACATTTAAAGCTTGTTGAGTACAAGAGTTTCGTTCTTGTGAATTTGTAAGTTGCTTTATACTGATTGTCTTTTCTCCAAAATGTATAACACCCGTTCAGTTCTAGGGTTCATATGGAAGTACTGCTTCCGGTCTGCCTGAAGAGTGGAGAATGGTTTTACTGGAACTAATCCCTGAATATTGCTTTTAATTACATGGCATGTAATAGGCCCATATGGTCTATTATACAAATACTGCTCCATACCTATCATAAACTGTTGGTTAGATGTACTCTAGCAAAGTGTATCTAACCACTTAAATTTTTGTTTTTTGTTTTTTATTAAAAAGTCTTGTCACTCACTTGCCCAACGTCATGTTTGAATGTAAGAGGGAGGATCCTCATTTAGAGCTGGGAGTAAACCCAGATAAAGGGTGCACGTCTACAGTAGACCAAACCATGCTTCAATTCAGGGAGTACAAATCCTTCTTTCATGCAGAAAAAAAATGATGATTGCTTTTATATGTAGCACACAAACAGTGTCAGGCTTTATTTTTACGCTGTAAGTTAGAGTTGAGCCGGGACCCAACTGTCTGCACATTTTACATTTGCCCCACTCACCCCCCTACAAATCATCCTTCTAGCTGGATTCACTCCTAACTCTATAGTTTTTAACAGCTTCCTATACTGTTTGATTCACATGACCAGGGCACACCTAGCCAATGGGATAAGTTGGGCAGGGAGCGGTATTTGCAAAATTGAGCTGGTATTTTTCATTTTAAGGAAAATCTTTATAAGGGTGGTGGGCTATTACTTTATGCTGCCATATATAAAAGTGGTTCTAATAAGATTAAAAAATATACATATTAAAGTTCCAATACCTTGAAAGTACTGTTGATACTTGATGTTGTGTTTCCATGTGCTGTACAACTGAGTGATTGTTACTGATCTCTCCTCCTAGCCATTTTCTTTTAAAGGTTGGCTTAAGTGTTTTGTAATGAGATTACCGGCAGTAAGTATGCTACAGTGAAAAATATCCACTTCCCCCACAAAAATAATAATTTAAAAAAAAAAAAAGACAAATTTATGATTTACTTTCCTTCATGATGCGGGAGAATGGCCTTTTTCTATCCCAGGAGTCCGGGCGACCTACCCGGAATTCAGGAGTCTCCTGGACATTCCGGGAGAGTGGTCATTTATGATTTATCTCTAAATTTTAAGCTCTGATCAGATCCAGGGACCTGAACTTATTTATATGTTCATGAATGTTAATAGTATATCTATTTATTTATATAGGGGCTGATATGAATGATATACATGCTATATGAATAAGCAATAATACAAATAGAAGCCACATTAAATGTTTGGTCCTTTAATATACTTTGCTGGTTGGTCTAAATATTCCAGGCTTGATGAGTGTTGGATTACTCGCATATTAAATAATTTCTGACACCATGTAAAGAAACATTGTGCAAAAACAATACTACCTTGAAACAGAAAGTTTTGGACTGGTATTTCCAAGCAGGTATTCTGCACTTTCCATAATGACTTCCGCTTATGACTGATACTCTTATTTCATTTTATATTGGTATGGCAAGTAATAATGCATGTCGCACTCATGTCAGCAGCAACCAAAGAAAAAATGTGCACTGAACAAAGCTTCTCTATGCTCATGACTTGTTTATATAGGACAGTGTTGACTAACCTGTGACACTCCAGGTGTCGTGAAACTACAAGTCCCAACATACCCTTCCAGCAATAAGCTGCTATATATTGGCAAAGCATGCTGGGACTTGTAGTTTCACAACACCTGGAGTGTCACAGGTTAGCCAACACTGATATAGGATGTCCGAGCAAACAAACACTCTATCGCATGTACCAAACCCAGTGTGTGCTGTTTGTTCATCCTTAGAGGTAAAAAAAAATGCTTAAAATCTTAAAAAATGGCTGTGGAGGATGGTGCGTGGCCAGCTAAACCATAGCAAGTATAACTGACATGCTTTGCTATATCACTTGATCTTTTTATCCTAGAGTTCACTATTGCTGGATGTGGATGGGGTGTTAATAACAGAACAGAATTTCGTACCGGCTCTACTGGAAAGTCAGGCTTTAGCTTAACAGTGTATTTTACCTTCCTGATTTTACTTTGAAAATGACAAATGTTTGGTCTAATAGTCCTTTAATGAGGATTACAGAGCTCTTTATGATTTCCAGGTGCTAGAGTAGAGGTACAGTGCAGCGTGGCGCTATTTATTTATTAACCGCGTTTCTAGCTGCAGCTCTTTCATCTGGTCAGGATGCTGCACCTGCTGGTGGAGGGGTCCTCACCTGCCACTTGTTGGGGGTTTCAGGAAACAGATACAGGTGATTAATGTGATCAGTTTGGTCTGCACAAATGAGTGGTGATGTTGCCTGTAATCCAGCCTGAGACTTTTTCTATTTAATTTTTTTGCAAGTGGTGCTTTTGTTACCGAATCCGTATCGTGGGAAGCACAGTGGCGTAGTGGTTAGCACTGGGGTCATGAGTTCGATTCCCAACCATGGCCTTATCTGTGTGGCGTTTGTATGTTCTCCCCATGCTTGCGTAGGTTTCCTCTGGGTGCTCGGACTGATGTGAATGAGTTCTTTGTACAGCGCTGCGGAATCAGTGGCGATATATAAATAAATGATGATGATGTTGAAATAAGGGCAAGCATTGTCTCACCTCATTGTATTGTGTCCTTTAGCAAAAAATACTGAATTTTGCACCCTTCTCCTCCTGATCTTATAGTGACCAAGGATAAGACACTGTCTGTGTTTGTAGCTGCTGGTTGGATTGGGAGATGGGACATCATGTCCTCTCCGTGAACCAGATTATTATGTGTCATGTAAATTCATGCCAGATGTTTGGTAGAAATGATTCTAGTTTGGGACTACTTTGTCACGCAGATTATGCAGCTGTCACATTAATGGTCACGGTGTTGGGTTTATTTCAGGAAACATTTACCTTCATTGCTGCCAATCAAGACTTATTTTTTTTTTTTGTGTGCTTTATAAGCAAGAAATGTCAAGAAAAGCTTTTTTTAAAGTCGGAACGGTAAAACTTTCTCGGAGCCTCGCTGGCAGGGAAGCAGGAAACATTTGCTTCCTCTGTAGGGCGATCATCTAAGAGGACCTTTCTTGTGTTCTCATCGCAGGTCGCTCAGGACATCAGCAGGCTGAGCCAATGTTTATTTCTGGCCGCATGGGAAGACTTGCAACTTTATTTAAATTCCTGACTTCCACACAAAGGTTTCAGAAGCCACATTCTTTGAACTTCCAAGGAAAGCTTCCTTTCTCCAAGACGTAGATCCGTAGGGAAAGACATGCAGTGTAAACATCACGAAGGGTGGGAATGTGTTTGCACTTGCAGTATTCCAAGTATTTAAGTAAACTCTCTACATGACTCTTCCCACCTACCATATTATATTAATTATGCAAGCACATCCGCTAATGCCTCTTTAAGTCTCCCCTTCACCCACCTTCAGTGTAGAGAGACATTTAGTTGTGTAATACCATATTCTTCAGGGAGCAGCCTAAACACATCATCAATTCACAAAGAACTAAACACATTATTGGTTCAATAAGAACTAAAAAACATTGGGCCTGATTCACTTAGGAAAGTAAAGGAAAGAAATGAGTAGCTTTGAACCTTGGCAAAACCATGTCACAATGCAAGGGGTGCAAATGAGTTTATTATTTTGCACATAAGTAAAATACTGACTGTTTTTTCATGTAGAGCGCAAATACTTGATAGCTTTATGTTTACACTGACCTTAAAAGTTGAACTAGGACATACTCTACACCAATTATAAATCTGTCCTCACATTTTAAATTTATCTCCCCCTCCAATGCAACATGGCTTTGCAAAGGTTCAAAGTTACTCCTTTTTTTTGTTTCTGTCGTTAATTATGGTCTATTCAATGAGAACAGGTCATTGCTGTGTCCCCTCTACAATTTTTTTTTTTCTTTACCGCTACATCTCAAATCCTGTTAAAAACATAGACAAACTTTGCACGTTGGCCTTGCTTTCAACAGAATGTTCAAGGAATGTCCTGAAAGCTTCCCCGCAGCACAATGTACTATGTATTTAATGAGTGTTCCCATAAAACTCCCGTTATATTGTACTGCGCGCTAACGTTCGTGAATGCCATAGGTAGCATTAAAATTGGAGCAAACTTTTAGCAGGATTTAAGAACTCCCAATATTAACATCTGCTAGAGCCCTAAAAAGAGCAAATAATATAATTTATGTATTAAAAGAAGATCCTACACTTGAAGTCTATATGTTGTTCTACGTTTATGCCTGAGGGCCTCTTGTTTGCAATGTGTCAATGAACGTGTTCATATTCCCTCCATCTCCACTAACGTCCTATATGCGGCAAAGACATGGTCAGCATTGTATGTGAATGATCTACTGTGTATTTCCCCATTTCCTGGGACTATGAAATGTCAATTCTGGGTGTTCTGTTACATGTCATTCAGTGATAACTTTATTTCTATTATTATTTAATTATTAGTTTACACGTGTGACTGGAGTGAGATTTCGCTTATGATACACTTTCTATGCATTTATCAGGCTCTACCAGTTCAGGCTCACAGCAGTCACAACAGTTTATTTCTTATCCAAATTGAATGATATATTTTAGTTGAATGCAGCAATACATGTAGAGTGGTATGTGGTGCTCTAGTCGGTGGTGGTCGGTGGCTGCCACCTCTGCTTCTGTCTCCAGTGAGGGAGTGTCCCAAACTCGACACAACCAGAGACCCAAAGTAATGGGGGACACACAGATCAATAACTATATTACACAGTGCACAGGAGGTGAATTGGGAAAGGTGAATGTTGGAAAACTTCACAGGGAACTCCATTGAAGTAGTAAATGAAGATCTAAAATATTAATTGCACTCTAAATCCTCTAGCTATTAATTTACCAGGTTATTGTAAATGGAATGCTGAGTACATCACTGTATTCTCCAGAGATAATCATCATTGTAAAATAAAAACGTTCAATAATACAATTACTATAAATATACTTCTCCTTCATATGTCTATAAAACACTTCATCTTCAATGACGTGTCCTATAGATCAACAAATATTGAGGTTCAGCTAAATACAATGCTCATGGTTGTCTTTATACTCTGTAGCTTTTCTCCTTTATAACTGGTCTCTAAATGTCTATAGGGATCAGTGTTCAGAAGTGTTTCCCCCGGCCAGGACCTGTGACTGTAATGCTTGTAGGTGTAGTTGTTAGTTGGTGCTACCCCCTATCTGTTTGTTGAATTATTTTGGCTTAATTTCAACTCCTCCTCAGGAATTTATTAAATCACTTTCTTTCCCTATTGTAATCTTGTCTCTTTTCTTAATGTTGTCTCCTGTTCTCTCCCTTTTTAACACTTTCTCTCTCCTTACTATCTGCTCTAGTTTCTGCTTCTAACCAATTTTCATCTCTCCTTGAAGCGCTCTTTCTTTATTCCCTTATCGCTCTTTCTCCTTATGTACCCGCTCCTCCATGCTTCTACCAGCTTTCTTTGCTTTTTTTTTTTTTAGTACAACCTGCTTGCTCCTCATTTTCTGGTCTGGAGGTGTGACGGGAGGATCGTGGTCATATTGGAGGGGAAGGGGGCGTCTGTCAGTATGAAACGTGCCGCTCTCTCTTCCTCCCTGTTTTACTTCTATCCAGCTATTTAATTTGTAGTGCATTACAGATATGTGAATGCTGTTTTGCATTTTTCTTTTTCTGTACAATACAGTGTGACAGTGGTTGCCTAATACTTTTCCGGCGCCATGCATTTTTAATTTGGCACCCCCGCAATGAAACACCAACACTACCGCCCTGAAGGCATTTAATGTACTGAAGCCCTGGGCCCTGTCTCCTCTTCTGCATGCTTGTCTGTAAGCTAGGAGTGCAGTAAAACTTAGCTGTGCAGACAGGGAAGGATTTACTGGTGACCGCACATTGTATGGATTCTGCACATTGGAGGTGTTTTCATCCATCTGTTTTCTGTGGCATTCAGCAGACAGGTCATATGTTTGTGGCGCTCTCAGTGCGCCCAGGCATCTTAATCAACAGATGATGGATCAGAAGCAAAGCAGGACATGCTCTGTATTCCCCAACCCATGTCCCATCATCTGTTTTATTAGGCGGACATGTGCACTATAAGCCCTTTTCAGCATAGAGACCTATTTCCAACATGGCAATAATGGCATCAGTGGAGGCTACTGCAAACAGATATTTCCACCCCACCCCATGTGTTTTTTGGATAGTATGATGCTGTCCAGGAAAAGAGAGAGAGCTGGTTGTATGATAGATAGCAGTTTGCAAAATACCTTTTTATTTAAAATCATGTGTGTCATCTAATATTTTTGTTAGGATGATGAATTAAAACCAGCAATTGTAAATTACAGCGAGTGAGCCAATTTGTTTTCCTGTTTATGAACCGGTAATGGAATTAGATTTCTCTTTGTCTTGGACAAGTCCTGAGCTGTGAGCGCCTGGCGCCTCTGGCTCTCTGCATGCTATCCCTGTGGCTTCTGGTTGTTTATCAATTGGCCTGACATTTTCTGCCTTCCTCTGTTAGATAAAAGGAAGTCGCTGCTCCTCGATGGGCCTGATGTGCTCAGGCTGCTGTGCGCTGCCGTGTCAGAAACTGCTTTGTGTTATTCTTATTATCTCATTCAGCAGTGACCCTAAGTGTAGGGGAAGCGACTGTTAAAATAAAACAGTCTTTTCATCTTTGTGCCGCTCACTTCAAATTATAGTTTTTGTTTTGTTTTGTTTTTTTAATTATTATTAGTTTTTCAATAAAGAAAATGGGAATCCTTAGTAAAAAGTTAAAGTAGAAATTAACAAAAAGGAACGATAGTTTTATAATTTAGTGAAGTCCTGGATTAAATATTGAGCAGTGTTAATACTTCTAAAAATAGTTGCCTCCAAAAAAATACCTCAGTGATATCACTGGTGTACAGCAGGATTATAATTGAGGCATTTTTTGGAGATGGCTATTTTCTGGGGTGCAGCATTATTAGTGGATGGAACCTATCCATTCACCACGGAGCCTGTGACATCGCTGAATCACTGCATTGTGAATGGATAAGGCTGCTTTATCAGTGATGTCACAGGGTCTTAGTGATTTGATAGACTGCATTCTCATGAATATTGGTTAAGAGTACGATCTGGCTGCCTCCACTGTGTGCAGGCACCAGGTACAGACTAATATGTCCTCATGTCAAAAGTCTCTAGTTTCTAGGCTCGGTCACAGACTATTTTTTTTGATCAATTCTCATATTTATTGGTAGAATATATCAATGTATAGACATTAGAGAACAAAAGGCAATATATAAATATATGAAAGTAACTTAGATTACAAATAAAGGGTTCATTGATAAAACAAATCATGAGGTGGTAGTGTTGAAGGGGATTTGGGGGCTGTTAACTGATTAGTGTTGCCTATAGTAAAAGGTCATACTTTGCTCTACCAGTCATAACCAGGTCAAAGCCAGAAATCAACGTTGTACCTGTAACCACTAGCTGCCCAGAGCCAGGAACTAACGTTGTACCTGTAACCACTAACTGCCCAGAGCCAGGAACTAGCGTTGTACCTGTAACCACTAACTGCCCAGAGCCAGGAACTAACGTTGTACCTGTAACCACTAACTGCCCAGAGCCAGGAACTAGCGTTGTACCTGTAACCACTAACCGCCCAGAGCCAGGAACTAACGTTGTACCTGTAACCACTAACTGCCCAGAGCCAGGAACTAACGTTGTACCTGTAACCACTAGCTGCCCAGAGCCAGGAACTAACGTTGTACCTCTAACCACTAACTGCCCAGAGCCAGGAACTAACGTTGTACCTGTAACTACTAACCGCCCAGAGCCAGGAACTAACGTTGTACCTGTAACCACTAACTGCCCAGAGCCAGGAACTAACGTTGTACCTGTAACCACTAGCTGCCCAGAGCCAGGAACTAACGTTGTACCTCTAACCACTAACTGCCCAGAGCCAGGAACTAACGTTGTACCTGTAACCACTAGCTGCCCAGAGCCAGGAACTAGCGTTGTACCTGTAACCACTAACTGCCCAGAGCCAGGAACTAACGTTGTACCTGTAACCACTAACTGCCCAGAGCCAGGAACTAACGTTGTACCTGTAACCACTAACTGCCCAGAGCCAGGAACTAACGTTGTACCTGTAACCACTAACTGCCCAGAGCCAGGAACTAACGTTGTACCTGTAACCACTAACTGCCCAGAGCCAGGAACTAACGTTGTACCTGTAACCACTAACTGCCCAGAGCCAGGAACTAACGTTGTACCTGTAACCACTAACTGCCCAGAGCCAGGAACTAGCGTTGTACCTGTAACCACTAACTGCCCAGAGCCAGGAACTAGCGTTGTACCTGTAACCACTAACTGCCCAGAGCCAGGAACTAACGTTGTACCTGTAACCACTAACTGCCCAGAGCCAGGAACTAACGTTGTACCTCTAACCACTAACTGCCCAGAGCCAGGAACTAACGTTGTACCTCTAACCACTAACTGCCCAGAGCCGAGAACTAACGTTGTACCTGTAACCACTTTTTATCAGGATTTGCTCAGTGTACATTGCTGCATAATATGTTGGCACTTTATAAATAAAAGATAAGTACTTGCACATTGCCCATATGGTGCATACTGGCAGACTACAAACAAAAAAATAACGTGTTTGTCAGCACTCCTTGGGGATTATTTAAAGTAAAAGTCCACAATTTTGACAGATGTGCAGAATAGACCCGAAACTCCAATCCTAATGTATTATATACCCTTTCTCTAGTAGTGTGTGTAACCTTTACCTGTACTGCAGCATCTCGGTGGTGATGTCTGTAGACTCCCATCTACAACCGGTGCGTAACAGACTCAGTACACACACAATAATGTGAGATCCCTCAGTACAGGTGTGTGCAAAATGCAATAAGAGTATATCTAGTAAATCAGTCTGCCGGGCATAGAGGTTATAGTTGCGCCTTTAACCCCCTAAAACAAACAAAAAACGTCCACAGAACCTTTATTACGAGTGGTGCAAAGCGGCCAAATGTGCTCCAAGCACAACCAATCAGTTTGGATCTATATTTTTTTTCCTAGTGCAGGTTGCAAATTGCCAACACCTGATTGGTTGCTGTGATTACAGCACGTTTGTGCATAGTGCCTTAGGTCTAACAGTAAGATATGTTGGCTCTTTAGAAACAAAAGTGTTGTTATAATGTCAAAAATATCTGGAGGGGTGACAATAAATTTATTATATGTAGCAATTAGAAAACACAAGTGGATTCATCCAATCATTTCACTGGGGGCTGTTGACATTACTGTGTGCCCCAAAAACCCCTTTTCCACAAGGTGCAAATTAAATTTACATTTTGTATAAAAACATTGCATTTTGATGCTAGACGAATTAAATGAATCTGGATTTGAAAGAAATACCCACCCAAATCCTCTTATAAACCCGCTTTTATCTGAAGGAAAATAATATTTCAGTAAGAATATTGATACTCTTGACATTCTGCATGTGAAGATACCGGGTTTAATGTAACCCTCTGCACCACACAGCTGGTCTACCTGGTACCTATCCAAGGTTAAAAATCACCCAGGCAAATATATGCGAAATAAAATAAACACGTTTATTTAGCAAAATGGTAGCACCAAACAGCAATAAACATCTTTAAATAATACCCTGCAACATCTAACACTGCAGTCTGGCACAGACAACACACAGAGTATAATGAATACACTTTACCAGTATCCTAGCCACTCTCAGGCACTGCTGTGTGTCCATCCAAGCCTCTCCACCTCTCTCCTTTAAGGCTACCAGCAAGGCAGTGGTCCTGAGTCACTGTCACTCCACTTTTGGCGGACACACAGCTCCCCAAGACCTGGAGAGGTCAATCAGGACAATGGCAGTACTCCAGGGACTGATTGTCCCTTTCCAGTCAGGGACAGAGATCTAGATCTCAACGCCAGCCTGACTTCAGCTATCACTGGGTAGTGAATGACCATTTTGCTGTTCTCTGGAGCTCTCTTTTAAGCCCAAAAATGACCACCTCAGCAATTTCAGGACCTGCCTGATTGGTCCTTTTCTGTGTTTACCTTTTCACAGGTAAAAAATACAGACAAAGGGATAGCAGATGAGCCACTTTTGATATAATTAAGGATAGGTATTGTCTGTGGCTATACAGCAGAGTTTGTTTAAACAGCAGAGATCACAATCCAGGTACATTACATTTAAATACACAATGCAGAACTCTGTAAATAAACATAGAGCTCTGTCTGTGGACCTTTTCCCTATCTTAACACGAGACCCCCTGGTGTGATGTACATTCATACAGGACTGGTGTATAATATTTTCTTTGCCTAGGATGAAACAATGGACTAGTCTGCAAGATAAGAAAAACATGCTGCAGACATTGTAACTACTTACAAATAGAATATATACAAGTTTAAATATGACTGACAAATATGGGGAACCAGAGGGCTAGAAAAAGTATATGTGTTTATAGTCCACAATTTGTGAGAAACGAGGTGCAGACTGGTTGAGGTGATAGTAATACCTCGTTTCACCACACTGCACATCCTGCTGCCGTTCTGCATCCCCCCCGCAGCCAGGTGCCCTGACAGCCAGCAGTACAGTTATGGTATCGGCACACCCCTATACATTACTGCGCTATGATTAATCATTCTGGCTTGTCTTCATGTTTACAGAAAGATATGCTGCTTGTTGCTGCCCTTGCTAAAACGTGTACAACAGATATTATTTAATGATTTCCTTGTGTAATTCATCAGTCTGTACAACAGTATCTAGTAAAAGTCTGATCATTTGTATCAGGGGAACGCTTTGCCAGCTGCTGTTTTGATTGCCGAGTTCGATGTATGTAACAGTATTAGAAAATGTCTCTCACATAGAAAATATTCCCATTTTACAAGTTTTGACATCCAGCTCAACTTGTATAATTTGGAATTATAGCTTTTAATTTATTTATTTTTTCTTAGAAATTTCCCTCTGGAGTTTTTCCAATTGATTTGCTCAAGCTGTGGGATTTACTTTAGTTATGCAGTAACAACGACCAGCTCCTAGATACATTTATCTTATCAGTAGTTCAATCCCCAAACTTGGTCGACATGGTTGCTAATGTGATCTGCACGTTGGGTTACATACAGGTCAACATTTGTTCCATACACCCATGATGCACTTGTAAAAAAAAAAATGTTTGAATTGTAAATTAATGAGGAATGTAGAGGCCAGTTGATTGCAGCTTGGACCAATGCAGAGATGGAAAAAAGAACAGTGAATAGGTTGTTTATGACTATATGTATTCATCATCATTTATTTATATAGCACCACTAATTGCGCAGCGCTGTACAGAGAACTCACTCACATCATTCCCTGCCCCATTGGGGCTTACAGTCTAAATTCCCTACCATACACACACACAGACACGGGTCAATTTGATAGCAGCCAATTAACCTACCAGTATGTTTTTGGAGTGTGGGAGGAAACCGGAGCACCCAGAGGAAACCCACGCAAACACAGGGAGAACATACAAACTCCACACAGACAAGGCCATGGTTGGGAATTGAACTCGTGACCCCGGTGCTGTAAGGCAGAAGGGCTAACCACTTAGCCACCGTGCTGCCCAGTATTACTGTATATGAGTACATATTGGCTGACCGTTGTTCCATACTCTCCTGCCTTTCCTTATAACAGGCATATAAATGTACTGATTTTTCACAAATGTCCAATTGCAAATTTTCCTTAATTTCCAGTAGCGATTTTTCCAAGATTTATAGTTTTGATCCCAGAAAGTGTTTGGCCTTGACAGTGTTAGTGTAGTACTACGGCCTAGATGCACAGTACCACTTCTCTTGTCAGCTGCGCAGATAGGTTAATCTGTATAGTAACTGTGAAAGGAAAGAGAGAGGGGAAAAAAAGGAAAAAAAACTCTGCACAGATTAATTACCACTATTATAGGGAGTAGTATAATATGCTCAATTAGCTGCTCAAAAAGTTTGTAGATAGAGTCACTACTAAAAGTAGAATTATTTAGTTTCTTACATGATTTGGTATTTGACCGAGGGTGCTATCCGCAGAGAAGTCATACATATAGCCCCAAACAAGAAAATCTCATATACTGGGGCACTCTTTAATTCTTAACATTAATATATGTATTATGATAAAACATCAATCATTATTAATTGTTCATAAAAATAGGTGTGCACACGTTGTTTTCGGCGAAATATCATTAAAATTAATTGAGAAATAGAGTAAAAAGCAAGAAAAAATGTGTTTATAAAATGATGTGAATAGACAAGAAAAAAAAGAAATGAACTGTGTGTGCGCGTGTGTGTGTGTGTGTGTGCATTCGCGCATTCATTGTTTTTAATATTTCACATTTTTCTCCGGGTGGATGATTTATTTTAAGTTGCCTAATAAAAGTTATATTTTATACGGGACAGGAGTGCTACATTGTCCTACTGTCATGGACCACTGTTCATTTCTTTTTTTTCTTCTAAATGAATATAGGACCAGCACCCCACCCCCACTTGCAGCCGACATATTGAGTTATAAATAAATAGATATAAGCAGCATGTGGTTTCCCGTCTCCCTCCTTGTGCAGAGCATTTCCTTTTCGTTCTGCTACGAATAGACAACAAGACAACAAAACTCCTTAGCGCAAATCATAATTGATTCTAATGATCAGTTTGGTTATCTGCCTTCTAAAATTAATGTCTCATTTAAATGTAGAAAGGTTCCAAACTGGTCTCTTATATAACAAAAAAATATATTTAAGCAAGTTAGTATCTGAGAACTGTTCCAGTTGGTGGATTAAATAAGGTCTTGAGATATGTGATACTTGATTATCGTATGTAACATTGTTATTGTTTAAAGGTTACTAGTGAGTTTCTATGACATCTGTGACAATCCTGAATTGTTAGGTTCATATATTCATTTCATTCTTATAAATGAACAAAAAGCTGCAGCTCAGTTGAACTGTCAAGTGATATCCTCTGAATTAATTGCATCCGTTAACATCTGACTGTTTAAATGGCTAGCAATTGCTGGCTCCTAAGGATACAACGGAACAAATTAGGGCATATAACTCCCTTCTACATTACCTATGATGAGTCATCAACGCTACGCATGCATACTCCCTATGTTATTCTTTTAGATTTCACTAGCACCTTCGTAACCATTATTCATAATAACAACCATTTGTATAAGTGAATAACTGAAAGTAGAGGAGCATTATATGGAAATTGGTATTCAATGCATTCATCAATCTATCAGCCGCTAATTCCATCTAGGTATAATTACGCAATAAATATTGCTCATTTGATGGCATCTGTAGGTTATTGGGGTATAAAACTAAAATGTCTGGTTTGAATCTTATCACATGGGTACATATGCCTTCAGGAGAAGCTATATTGAAACAGATTTTGTATGTAAAAACCAAAATGACTGAGCCATGTTCATGTTGGGGGGGGGGCAGAAGTGGTCCTCCGATGTTGCATTAAACTTAATCCCTTTCTTGAGGCACAAGGATTGTTAGCCTTTTAAATTAAAGCTCACAAAAGTGTAACTTTTGTCATTCAATCAGATTTAGTTATTCAAACAGATAATTAATATTACATGTTTTTAAAAAGCCATTATGTGGGTGACAATCCACCCTTTATTCTTGGGGTGGAAATGTTTCATCCAACAGCAGTGAGTGTATGGTAAGTGGACTGCAAAGTTCAGCTCTGTCAAATTTTTATTGTGTTTGATGCAATCACTCATTATTTGACAGTCTGATTAAACAATTAGATTGATACAAATGTGATTGTAATATGTGTCAATTGATATATACAAATGTGTGACCTTCTAAAGACATTGTTTGTGCAGGGTATGTTCAAGGATTCATTTGAAATAATTTACATTTTTTTTTGTCTCCATCCACAGTTAAAACGCGATCCACCGGATGAGATCCCGGATTTAAGAGATCTTGTTCACGACAGGTACACTGTGCTTCAGAGGAATAATACAGAGCAGGCCCTCAAGCAGGATGATAAATATGTCCAGTTTAAAGAACAGCTAAGAGACCTGAGAAAACAAAGTAAGGAAACATTTATCATGGCTTACCTTTCTGCTGTTTATTACTTTATTGCTAGAAGTCATAGGTGGTGCGTATATTGACTCTATAATCCACCTTTCCTTCATGCCGATTTAACTCATATTGATCCATTTCCACTTTTGTAGCAGAGGTAGGCGGCCGTCCAGTCTCCAGCTGCTATACACGTTGTAATGAGGCTCCACGGAACCCAAAGTACTCCGTTCCGGGCCTCATCTCTGTCATTACACCTCCACTTTTCTTGTTTGGAAGCTTTGATAAATCTACCTGTAAATGTGTAACCTAGTGAACCATTGTTTATTAAAAATGATCTTTCTACACTTCAATTGAGTTGTGTTTACACTTCCATATAGGGAAGTCAAATGTACATTTTACCTACACACAAAGGGGGCTGAGGAATAGAGGGGGAGGGGGTGGTATTTAGCGCTCACAGGTAATTTTTGTTTGTTATCTTGTAATTATGAACCACGTCTGTAATATATAATATACTATAATATCGATGGACCAGTTGTGTATGTTACGTGTGAACTCTGATCATTACTTTCGTTGTCTTGGAAGGTGTAAGCCATGCCTTTTGTTCCTATAACCATTTTCATGGGTTAGGTATCTGCTTTCGTGTGAAGATTTAATGGCTTGTACAGGAGTTACAGTTTACTGGGTGTTGCAACACTTGGGAGACCTTTGATTTCTCTGTACAGCTAATGTATCACTGGAAAAATGTCTGTTTTCCTGGCTCTGCTTGTTACATCTGGACGTGCTCAAGAGAGTAAATACAGCACATTGCAGTATGGAAGCAGTCAGTCTGATGTCCTATACCTAATGCAGATAAAGTGAAAACTTTGGGGGGAATTTAGTTGTCCGCATTACTGTAAAAAGTGACGCGCACTATTACGGTAAAAGTGCACTTAAATACTGTTATTACGGCAGATTTAGCGCTGGCTTTAAATTTACCGTAATAGCGGTAATAGGTTTAAAGCTGCGCTACTCCGGGGGGACTTGAATTCCCCCCTTTGTGTATTGTTTACTGGACTAATACTAGGCAAACATAGAAAACAAGCTGTATAAATCTATTTCTGTATAAATAGATTTTCTGAAATCGTCAGTTTTAAAACATTTAGATGAAGATAAGGTCTTTATAGGATGACCCGTGCGTCTCTTTGGTCATCAGACAGCACGAAAGTTCACCAGAGATATTCCGGAGCATAGCATTATAATACAGAGCATTCTGGGCATACAGGCAGAGCCGTAACTTAACATTTTAGCAAATGAGTCTAAAATATTCATAAACTGCATCCCGCTTCAGCATTGCGCCTTGGACGGTCACCCCTCTCGCAGAACCCTAGTTACGGCCCTACATACAGTGTTACTGATATATCGGATAGACAAACCAAGAGGGGTCCAGTTCTTCACTTCCAAGTGTGCCCAAATACCTGAGCTCTGTACCAATAGGAATCATCCTGGCGCTTTCTGTGTCGATCAAATTAGAGTCCTGACAGTCGACAAATAGGTCCATTTGAAGAATGTCCTGAAAATGGAGCTGCAGCTTAGTCCTCTTCAATAATTCTGGGTTTTCCAGTGCTGTGAAAGTAAAAGTTGGTGGATCCTGAGAGGGTCCCTGGGGAGAGTCTGGTGGTCTTTTGGGTCCTCTGGAATAGATGTAGACGGGGAAGCAATACTTGCTAGCAATAAGCACACTGTGTTCTCGGAGACTACTTGTGATTTCCCCTCCTTTCTATTGTAGCATCGACTAAGTCTTACATTTTTAATTTCTCCAAGAATATATAAAGCTCTACGTGACCGATCACAAATCTACTTTATTTGGTCTTGAAATAATGTATTTTTCTTACATTGTCCCTGGGTGGGTCCGTTCTCGCTATCATTAGCTGGTTACCAGATGTAGGAGAAGCTGTTTAAAAAGTCTTCTACATTGGCCTTTGGGACTAATTTTGGGGATGCTGCACCCTTCTATTGTTCTAGCGCTCCTGGTTCTCAAGGTCCTCACATTTCTGTTTTAGGAAGTTTCCAATGTAAAATTCTTTGTTGCCCTCCGACCAAAACGTGAGGATGGCGATAACAGAACAAAATAATAAAAAAAAAAAATGAATTGAATAAATAAAATACATTTTATAACTATTTTATTATTTTCCCATCTTAGTAGATCTGAAAGCTCCAATCACAGTTGTAATTTATTTGATAAATTGTGGCTATAAGGGATTTTTTTATTGCTGTAATAAGTGGCAATAAAATATGTTGTTAAATCAGTTGCGCTTAATAATAAATGGACCGTTTAGTGTGGTTTTACCACATTTTTAGCTGGCACACTTAGAGCTCTGTACACACAGACAAAACACCCGCTGAAAGTGAAGAACAGACCTCTGTCCTGTACTTTGTCCAAAGTGTGTTCTCCAGGCTGTGTGTGAACAGGTCCATCTGCTTACATTGGACTCAATGCCTGATATCCACACCTTCCTTTCATCTGTGGCATAGACTATACTTATATGGTTACCGGTAGCTGAGGCTCCGTAACTTGCAGACACGTTCCAGCGGTGGTGCTTTGTGTCCGTTTAGGGAAACGGACATCGTTTATGAACCAGCAGAAGTGAGACAGAATAATGAGCACGTCTCTTCAACCCACACAGGAATTCATCTGAAGAGGATTGTTTCAGGGTTATCTAGAACACGATTGGTACTTCACCATAAACCGATTTATGTTCGAATTATTCAATAAGCGATTTTATCCTGTTTGTTTTCTCTCTAGTGTCAGAACTTTCATTATGCCTCATCCTCTTCTCTTCACTTTATACCTCATTATTACATTAGCTGTTATTAGCTCTGCTGAAACATTTTCCCTAGTCCTGAGAAACTTCTGCCTGTGTCTATTGTTATATCCCAAGCTTCTCGTCAGTGAATGTCCTTCTTTCCCCTCACACGTCTCCGTATCCTTATTAGATTGTAAGCTCTTTTGGACAGTACTGCAAGATCCCAATATTGTATAGCGTCGAGAAATATGTTTATGCCTTATAAATGGTCTATAATATTACATAGAATCCTGTGTGTAAGCTCATGTTTGCTTGTCCGTTATAGTAAGAACAAGTTTTAGAATGTAAGTGTAGCCCATAAATATTGATACTAGATTCACTGTTGTGGCGGCTTTGTTAATAGCTTCTGTCTGAAATTTTAATTGCAGAGATTAGTTCTTGATGGGTCCAGAAGAAACATGAATAATGTATAAATATTACATTGTATTTATTACATTATGGCCAACAGTGCCAATGTAAGCAAAATGTCAAAAAGGTAAAACTAAAGTCATTTGAGCTGACGTGACATCTCTGGTCCTGCCCCTATGCATGAATCAACCAATCCACACAGTGCATTTCGGCAAAGCAAGTCTGTAGAGTTGTTAGTCTCTCGCTGTCTGTTGTGTCAGGGGAACACCTACCTCCTAACATGGCAAACTGCTGCAGAGAAGTGAAAGAAAGCATGGTGGAATTTAGTCATGTATAAACAGTTATTTCATGTATATTAGTCTTACTGATACACAGCGCCTGAGATGAAGGCGAGATGAAAGTTGCCCTGTGTTATCTAACACTGACATTGATGGCTCCTTGTCCAATCAACTTCTTTGTTACAAACTAACACAACAATGCACATATTGTGGAAGAAATGTTGGAGAGTCAGTAGGGGCCAATTGCTTGTGTTTCTGGCATAGTACCCCCACGGTTTCCATAGTTAGGGGAGGAGAGGTGATAAAAAAAAAATAGAAGAAGAGGAAAAAAATATTACATGTATTTTTATATTTATCACCTAAATATATTACTAATGAATAGGCTATAACAATGTTCAAATATGATTCACAAATAGTTTTGTGCAGTATGTTTTACATAGAAGAGGGTCCAGGCAGTTCATGTTTTGCTCAATCCCCCCGATTTACAAAACAAGACATTTCTTTCAGTCAATATTCATGATCGAACTGAAAAATCACGACTAATGTTCCGAGATTCCAGTACTTGGCTGTGGATCTTGTCTGCTTTACACGGCTCAGGGACAAATGTTTTATCTGCTTCCTGAGATGTTTATTTTGTTAAACACACGGAAATGTAAAAGGGACAAATTATATAAAGACGGAAGCGTATGATGATCAGCAATTAAGAGAAAAATACACATTAAAAATAGAAACCACGTATTTTTCAAAGAAATACCTTTTCCTTGTTCGTCGTCGTGACTGCACAGGACCTGCCATTATCATGGCACTTTCATCAACAAAGGAAAGATCTGTGAAAGGTTAGCGCGCAGACAGAAGAGTGCGGGGGCGGCTCACTAAACCATCCATCGTGTTCAGCTGCTCTTACCTACCAGGTTCTCATTGTATTGACAGAGTGTGAACAGCATAATAGATGCTACAACAGCAATCAGAATGTGTTCAAAATTTTAAGGTGTACCTGTGAGTGACCTGGATGGGGCAGCGTTTTGTGAGCCGAACCAATATTCGGCCTATCAATTCACTATGTACTAGGCTTAATATCGGTCCAGAACGCTCAACGGCAATAGCTAAACTTTGTGATGTTGCAGATGAAATGTACAGCTGCTGTATGTTTATTACTATAATTATTATTAGTGTTTATTTATAGGGCTCCACAAAGTTCCGTAGAGCTGTACTTGGCGGTAGTACAAACGAGAGAGTAGACATAAGTCTTATAAAGCAAACACAAATTTACATAGCACAAGTAGAACTGAAAAGAGCAAAAAACAAATACAAGTAGATTATTGGGCAAAAATATTCTCACCAATTGTTCAAACAATGTTGAGATTAGTATCAATGTCCTGTACAATGATTGAACGGAAATGCTGCTTAAATTTTGAGTGTGGGCTAAGTCCACCTCTTGTAGCTGCTTTTTAGGGGAGGCAGAGGATAAAAAATTATTCATTGGGCTTGAGGAGCGATGGGCTTCATCCTTGTGAAAGTTACTACAGATATCTTGTGTGGTTCTTAGTGAATTCCTAGTCCATTGATTGGCCACATTTACAAAGTACAAACACAAGGGACATGGTTGTAATTGGCTTTTTCACTTGTGTTTGGGAGGTCATCCCCTATTGCATAGACTTTCGATAAAGGTAAGTGAATGGAGGAAGCAGCATCGGAAAAACTCCACTCTACTGCAACGCACACGAACAGGAGTACCAATGTCTGTGTGTATGGGGCCATTGGAAATAATGGATTCCATGTTTAGACCTGTTTACGTGCATTGTACTAGCTGTAAAGACACTTACAACCCCAAATAAAATCTCTGGTATGAGCACAATTAACACCAGTAACTGTGCAAACATCCAGCTTGGAAAAAGTCTTCTGAGCATACTTGACAACTTTGGAGATCTCCCTTCCGGGAATCGCGTCTTCCTCGTCCCGACCATTTGTTAAACTATACGAATTTCTGCCTATGGCATCAGGGGGTGGGACCAGGATGCAGCGATTACGCCCACCCAATTCACCAATGAAGAGGACAGGATGCACAAGGTTGCCCTGCTCGCCTGGGAGAACGCTCAAAATAAAGGGAGTCTCCTGGATATTCCGGGAGAATAGGCAACTATACTTGAGTCTCTTTCGAAGGAGGAAGAAGAGTGCGGTTGGACTGTACTTATTTGGGGTTATCCAATTGTAAACCGGATAAATATCCAGGTATGCCCTCACAGAGAGAGAAAAGACAATAAAGTGTTTACATTCTTAGTTTTCACATTTATTTTGAATGCATGGTGTGTAAACTAAGCCCCCCATCCTGGGGGTAAATGCGGAGAGTTTTCCGGCGGGTTTGAAAAACCAATTAGATTCTAGCTATCGTTTATTTAGTAAATTCTACAAAATGATAGCTAGAATCTGATTGGTTGCTATAGGCAACATCTCCACTTTTCAAACCCGCTGGAAAACTCTCAGCTTGATACATTCACCCCCTGGTGTTGTTTAGTCAGTGTACACAGTGTCACTCCCACCAACATTTTCAGGACAAAAGGAGCACAGGTAAAGAGCTGCAGAATCATAACAAAAGCCTAATTCATCATCCTGACAATGTATTAACGTACATGTAACATTATACAACTGTAAGCCACATGCATAAACACAGAACTGTACAACTATAGTGTTTTCAGAGCTTATGTAATATTTGACAATCAACAATAACTATAACTGGACGGAAGTAGCTACTGAATAAATTCTACCCATGTCTGGTATTATTACTGAAGATATTTAATAGCAGAGGAAGCCAGACAGTCTCCTCTCTTCATTGCTGACATGGGAGATTGCGTTCTTGTTTTGAAAAGAGAATGAACAAATGATAGGAGATTCCTCTGGACTTTAAAAGGATTAAATGTGGAATTGGAAACAACAAAAAAAGCAAAAGAAAATATTTAAAGTACTATAAGGGTCAGTTAATTTGTTCTAGGACAGGCATCTTCTTCAGTGTTTTACACTGTTGTACAGTTCCAGGCTTCAGTTGTGAATTAGAATTAGGACATACTGTAGAATGTGTAGAAACCTACAGACTTGTGATGAACAGTAGATATGATGCTGCCAACGGATAAAGTGAGTGGGAGCTATGGAGCTTTCTATATAGTCCGGGTATCTGAGTGGAGATGTTCTCAATGTTTAATACTTGGTTCACAAGTATTTCTGTGTGCCCCCATAGTGTTATCCTTGATGTTTATTTGGAAATATCTGGAGTATGAAGCTTGTTGTGTTGAATACACACACACACACACACACACACACACACACACACACACCGATTGTGTAATAGAGATACATTTATTGCTGGTCATTGTTAGAATGTGGTGACCAGAAGTATAACTTGTATGGGCCTAAAATAGTTTAGAAGATGGTGCAATAATATCCTCCCGTCAAGTACCGCCGCTGTACTCCTATAGATACTGCCATTTATTTTTAAAATAAGCCTAAGTCCAGGCTTACGTTTCCAGTGTGCATGTCGGCTCATACATGTGCAGGTGGACCCTGCGCTGGTCCGGCGAGCAGCAAGACTCCTCTGAACACTTCCAACCAGTATTGCTGGGGAGATCAGCTGTCCTATATCAGACAATTTAACAATAAATAGTCGATGATTGTCAATCGCAGTGATAAGAAATCTTTCATAACGCAAGGTCTTCGAAAATCGACTCCTAATAATGTAAAATATTTTTCAATTCTAATGATTATGTGCAACAAATGTGCAATACATTAATGAGATCATGATAAATAAAACCTGGATACATAGTTTTGTTAGTAAATCTTGTGAACGTCACTTATCTGTCATTATAAGCTAGCAATGGGATAGGGACTGGGACAATCATTAGAGTAGTTAGGTAATTAATCATATTTACGTAAAGCTGCCTCTCTGTGCGAGCTCTACCCTGTGTCTGAGAAGCTTCCATGGAGGTAGAATGAGGCTGGACGAGGTAGAACACTTCTGTACACACAGGACCAGAATGTAAGGAAGATAATCAATGTCAGGATCTTTACTGCACTGAAGAAAAACACGTCAGAGGCTGAACATGACAATCTCTTGATATTGCTGATGAGAAAGCAAACAGCCTCCGTCCCCCGGAGCCCAAATCATCATGTTGCTTAGATTGATTATTAAGATGTGATATTTTTTTTATCCCTTGCCCTGTATTATACATTGTTGGTTGTTTTTCTTTTCTTTTGTCTTATCTTAGAAAATTAACTGTAGAGATGAAATTGTCTTGAAAACAAGAAAATACACCAATGTGTTATAGCCTGCAGGGTCTATAGAGGACAGGGCGAGACACACTAACAGAAAGGGAGGGTCATCAATTTTCTAGTTGCAGTATTGATCATCTATTGATTGACAGGTCAGTCCTTATGTTCAGCCAGTAGGTGGCAGTCTGCACAGTCCATAATCTCTCATTTTTCTAAAAAAAAAAAACACCTCACCACTCAGTTTAATTTAATTTCCAGGTAAAGAGATATGTGTAGCTTCCTGAGCATTGTAATGACTTGTCTCCTGAATACAGGATCCCCTGCTGTCATTTACCCAACATCATCCAATGTAAATAGTTAGTGTGAATAGCCCTTTTGGACCTGGGATGCTACTAATTAGCTTTTGTATTTGTTCTGTGACAAATGTTATCTGGAGCATTTTTAAGGCAGCCTCCTGTCTTTCACAGTTGTATCAAAGAATGGACTCTTCCTCCTCTCATATAACACAGGATTCTGTCCCCTCAATCCTTTTCCAATTACCGCTTTCCTTGGTTAGCAAAGGAAATGAAGCTCTGTGCGATGTCACTAGTTCCTAATGAATTGAAAGGCTCCTCATGAATATTGGTTCAAGCAAAATGGCTGCCGCCAAGTGTCTTTTTTTTTTTTTTTTTAACATTTTCATACTGACCCAGGTTCTGGTACTGACCAGATTTGCAAGTACAGATCTTGCTCCCCCCCTGACACCATTCAATGGTGCTCTTGTCTATTTCAGACATAAGCAGTTAATTGTGACATAACATTTGCTAAGGATCGCCTCGCTAAAAACACATCTGTTTCCACTTCTAATACAGAATAAACACAAGGGTGGACCATGTGCGTTATTGCTCCACACCTTCTGTTTTTGGCAGCAACTCAGCAGTATCTGTCTATGAATGGAACAATTGACATTTAGCACAATAGACGTACTTTGCCGCCAGAGTAGCGCTGTGTGTTTATGGCATGAGGTGCTGAAGGACAGAACAGGTGAAATTAGCTGTCAGGTGTAAATTTATGTTGATTTTCTGGCTGCTCAGATACAGTTTGTTGAGTTTAATTCTAAGAAGAGACTGGTATTTCATCCTGTCTATGTCATTGCACAGTCATTCAAAGGGAATGGCGTGAAACAGTAATCAAAGAAAGAAAACTCTTATTTTAGTAGCTTTACTAGGACTGAGCTTTGAGGGAATTAAATGTGTTATTGTTGTCCTTTGTTTATATAGAGCCAGCATATTACACAGCTCTATTCAATGACAGAATGTTTATTCACAGCAGTTTCTGGCCCCCAGTGGGGAGCATACAATGTAATTTCGCTAGGACAGGCAGACAAACACTATGGCCAATTTGGTCAGAAGCCAATTAACCACCTAGCCTGTTTTTAGACCTTGGGGAAACTAGAGCGCAGGAAAACCGCTCAACATTGTGGAGAACATACAAACTCCACCCAGATAGTGCCTTGGTCAAAATAGGCTTGAACTGCATATTTCAGGACTCTTTTACATGAGAATTATTCTGTAAAAATGAAGTAGAGTAAAATATGGTAAAATGTTACAGTAATATAAAATTGGCACCATTTGTTTATAGATTGAAAGTCCATTGTTTTAACTTGAAACATTTGTTAAATATGTCCTTGTCCTAAGAAAGTAATGGTAAATGTTGGTAATTGAATTGTTAGTCGCTTTGACGCAAAGTAGGTTAGAAAATAATTTTGAGGTTTTGGAAGTTGCTTTCATACCTTTTAATTTTTTTGGGATGGAATTTTTCAGTCATTATATGAATGAGGATGATAATTTTCAAGTAGATTGAAAACTCGCCCACTTTACTTGTGTGTGATTTGGAGATTATGTCACAAAACTAGAGACTGAGAATGGTGTTGTGTCACACTATGGAGTGCATTTTTAAAGGGCAACCTCACCGCTGTGGAGTTTGTTTGTTCTATTTACTTTTTGTGGTATTATTTTGGCGTTAAATGTGCAAAATTGTCCAAAAGGCCCCAGCTCCACCAGCATTTCAATTACCTGCTTTGAATGGATTAGTGCCAAAAGCTATTCATGCTTCGTGATTCAAACCTGGTGATGCGGGTATGTGATACACTAGTGGGTGCCCGGTGTAGACGAGGGGCTGCATATACTCAGCCCTCTGATCGAGAATCTGCTGAATACAGCACTAGTTAGTTAGATACACTCTTCTAGAGGGTCAAATATGGGGTAGGTGTTATATTTGTAAAATGCCCTTTGGCTTCTTTTCCAAATTTAAGCAACAATTGAGATGAAGAAGACTAAGGATTAGTTGGAGGAATGAGATGATGAAGAGGATTGAGGGGGAGACAGAATAATGAGATAAAGAATAGGATTAAGGATTAGATAGAGGAATATGAGGATTAAGGGTTAGATAGAGGAATGAGATGAAGAGGATTGAGGGGGAGACAGAGGAAGAGGAGGATTGAGGTGGAGATTAAAGGGTTATGATGGTGATTTGAGGTGGTGTAATGTTTGTAAGAGGAGCGAGCTGTGTGTAACGAGGGTGAGGGCTATGGTTATTGTAGGTCTTTTATTAGCAAATACTATATAAAAATACTTTAAAATTTGCCTGACTAATACATTTTTAGACTGGCTTCTAGCTAGATCCTTTAATATTTTAACGCCATATTTAATTTATTATTTAATCTTTTTAAAAAAAAAAAAAAAACAACAAACAAAACCTTGTTCAATTTCTTCACTACTTCACTTATAGAATACATCACTGTACTCAGCTGCGACCTCCTGGTATGTCTCATTTTTGTTTGTCATCGGTGTTCGCCTCCATATGGACCCTTTTGTCTACGGACCTGAATGTTTGTTGACCTAATTGTCTTTGTATAAACATATGTTTATTTCCCCACTGTCTTCGCGATTCATTTAGGAAGTGAGAATAGCTGAAAAAAAAACAAAACTCTTCAGTGCTGTCTACTTGCAGAGGAGCAGAAGGTTTTGCATTGGTTGAGAGGAGTTGGGCAACGGCGTTCCTTCCAAGTACGGAGTAAGTGCACTAGTGCCAAGTTTTGTGGGGGCAGTACAAAAGCGAGATATCATTTTGCAGATCGACACGATTGAAGTCAGACAAAGGGGTATAGAGAGGGAATATTTTCATCAGCGTTTCTTGCCTGCAGGGCTTGATTTTTGTGCCTGCTCTGAGCAGGAAGATATCTGGTCTGGTCCTATGCTTTTAATGGGATTGCATTTTGTTCTCTCCAGTTGCAGTTTGGTGTTGAGGCACCTTTCTTTCTAGGTTCACTTTTCTCAAAACAAATATTCAAACACACAGAAGAGCCACATATAGTGAGCCCCGTGGCCCCATACCCTCATGCTTAATTCAAGCCATAAAGAAGATTAAACTGAGTAGTATTTACTAAAAGGGGCAGATTTAAGTGGTTGGAGGTGGACTTTTGATGTGACAACACTTTTGCACATATCTCTACTTCTTCGCACCTAGACGCACTTCTACCTAGAGGAGGTGTATCCTATACAGTGGACAGACCATCTAGGTGCACTGATACAAACCAACGCATTTCGCTCTACACATCCTATGCTGTTCATAAAGGTCCCTTGTGCTATTCTGTCCTTGGCTTTATCTGATCAGTCCGGCTGCACCCATTTAAAATGACACCATTAGTAAAAGGTGTCTTTTAGCTCTGCTTGTATTCCACAAGTGCAACCAGCCAGGAAGAATAGAATATTAAAGGTGCGTTATTTTCTTACTGTACATTATATATCTCTACACAACTGAAGCATTCCAGTTACATACCGAAGAAAAATAATAAGATGAAGAAAAAAATCCTGTGGCCCTTTTCTGACACCAGAACTGGGAGTACGTTGTATGAATGTATTAATTCATTCAAGGAAAATAGCCTCTGGGAGAACAGGAAGCGAAGAAGCATTTTATATAAGCGTAATACCCTGTGCTAGACATTTCTATCAGGGATTGTAGATCTGTCGGACTGTTCAGGTGATTGATACTGTTACAGTAACTAATGCCAGTGCCTAGTTACAGCTGTCACCTACAGTGCTTTCTGTATAATGAGTAATGCTGTCATGTCACAATTATCCAGCTACGTGCACACGCATATGTCAATACACAATGACTCAATCATGCTTTTTTTTTTTATGTTTGAGTATCTCTGAAAGAAATTCTCACATTTTGCTAATGTATACATGTTGACAGCGTCCACAGAGACCTCTGCCCCCCCTCTGCTAAGCACACATGGCTCTTTATAGGTTTCATAAGATGGTGATGAGTAATTGCATTTGATGCTTATTATTATAGAAAGCAGATAAAGCAACACGTGTGTCGCCTTTCATTCTCAGTAATGAGGAAGGCAAGCCCAGGTCCTAGCACAATGGCAGATTATTGTAATTAAACCATGCTGTGACTTGATCTCGGAGGCATGCAGTTACTTCTAGTAACCTACAGGAAAGAGGACCACCAGATGTAGGCATTCATCATGTTTTGTTCTGTTTTCCATGAGTTTTATTTAATGCTGCTGTGTTAAACATGTGTTTTTACTCATTTTGGAGGCTTACAGGTTTGTCCAAGCTAAGACTTACGCAACCTGTTTCTTTTCAGCTGTTGGGAAACTGTCAAAGCTTGCTGGAACTTGTAGTTTCCCAGCAGCTGGAGAATGACGTTGCCTGCTCGGAGTGCAAGGCTGATCTTGTGTGAGGGGGTGAGGGGCAAAAAAAGGGAATTCCCATATTTAAATGTTTGTTATTGTTGAGTGTGTGCTCAAACATTTGTGTGTTGTGCAATTTACGTGTTTTGTTTATCTATATTTGACAAAGAAAGTTACTGGCACCCAACCTTCGGGAAGAAATTATGCAGGCCTCTTCCAAAGTGAGAAAACTTGGGCTGCTATCCTTTAAATCACCTTTTTTGCACCATTGTTTGTGCTTCTGTTTTCATAAATTTAATATATATACCAAAAAGGAGTATCATTTCCTTTGAAAAGAAGGTGCAAAGTCCTAAAAATCCCCCATACTTTACAATAACTAAATTAATATTTTTTGGTTATTTTGCATCAGATTATTACTTATGATTTATTACACCTCCACCAAATATTTTATGTCAGTGTGATCAGTCTGATGCAGTAATACAAAGCAGCAAATCAGAATTATCTAGTGCAGTAAACTATGGGATCCAATCAGATGTTACCTTTGATCAGTCCAGTGAACGTTACAGTAGTAAACTGTAAATGTCTGGTTGCTATGGGTTACAGAACATTTCTGCTGTATGCTCCATGTTGTTAATACAATTTTGCACAAGCCTCCTCAAATAAGCTAATGCTTTTCTCACATTGGGGGGAATTTAATTGTCCGCGTTACTGTAAAAAGTAACGCAGCCTGCACACTACTACCGTTATTACGGTAATGATCCGCTTAAAATACCGTTATTACGGTAGTTTCAACACCGGCTTTAGGGAGCTGCGAGCAGAAAGCCGGGTTAAATTTACCGTAATAACGGTAATAGGTTAAGCGCGGCGATACTCTGGGGGGAAATTGAATTCCCCCATTGAGGCCTATTTATGAATCCATAAACAATGCAAAAACTGCTTTTTCAGCACGATTTAGGCATTTGTAAGTAATCTAGTTGTCTAACAAAAGCCTAATGCAGGCGATACCATAGATAGCTCCAGCGTTAGGCTAAGTTTCGCATTAAACCGCAGTCCCCATAGTTTTCAGTGGAGACTGCGGTCTGGTGCTATATAACAAGCTCCAAAAAGCCTAGTTTTTCAGAGCTTGAACCTATTTGCTTAAGCCATCTCCTCTATGGGGAGAGCATCGTGGTAGAGGGATCTTCGGATCCCTCACCGCAGCCTTCCTGCTCTCTCCTCCAGTTACTATCGCAGAGTGGCTTTGCGCATGCCTGACGTTAAGTCACACATGTGCAACCTTAAGTCGCGCATACGCAAAGCCACTTTGCGATAGTTAATGAAGAGGACAGACAGACAGACTACCACTTTTGTAAGGTAAGTAAAATCATTGCCGGGGCAGCCTCCTATCGGATGTGCTGTCCTGGCATGATTTTTTAGTAAATTCATCCGAAAAATCATCTGTCGACATTGCGATGACAGATGATGATTAACAGGACAAACCCCATTAATTAATAAATAGGCCCCACTGTGCTAAAACGCCATATTATTGTAAGTTCACCCATTTTCATTTGCTAACCGTAAAACGTCCACTGCACAGTGCAAAGCCAACCTCAGTTCTTCCTGTGCATCTCTGTTTACACAAGTGCCCCTTGATTCGCTAAAGTGCATGGATTTAAAGAGCAGGATACAACATACCCATGTACTAATGCACATAATTTTTCAGAACAGTGCAGTGATAAGATTTCCCTCTGCGGAGTGAGATTATTGTAATTAGATAAATTCCTTGCTTCCGTGCTGAGGGTGAACAGTACTTTCCACTATAAAGTATTGGTGGTCTTTGGGTCTCGTCTTGTACTTTGAATTAGACTCATGAGGCCTCCCATGTTGCATTTCCTGGCGCACTCTGAGCAATGTCATAAAAATCCCTTCATCTGGTGCACGTATGCAAAATTCCTGTATATGAAAGAAAATTTGTGCATCCAATTTGGGGTTTATAACTACATGGCAACTCTAGCTTATAGTAAAGAAAAAAAAAACGAACATGATTTTTAAGCAGAGTAATTTATTTATAAACAACCCACAGTTTCATCTGCACCAAGAGAATCCTGAGATTTCGGCGAAAGTGCGTCATGGATTAACCTGGTGTTCTGTCCTGGCGGAGGAGTGTGCCAAGTGCACGACCCGCATGTCCTTATAAACTAACAGTTCTCAGATAAGACTTTTTATTCTCTTTTTTTTTATGCAGCTTATATATGTGTGTCTACACAATACAGGATAATCAGTGTGATAATGCAATAGGTGGATGTCACTGATATTTTGGTTCTGGCTCGTATGTGTATTCAGCAACCTTAAAACCAGATAAGCTCACCAGTTTTGTATTCCAAGCAGGCTATATTCTACCAATACCTTGTTGGTGTGTGGAAGTGACCACACTATGTTGCTCTCTCCCTCTGTGTTTTTGTTTGTTTCTAAAACCGTTTATTTACTCAACTCAAAGCTGACAGATCCTCTTATCACCTTATTTACCCATCGGCAGTACATTTTCCATTTCACCTTGGTGTTTATTTTCAAAATATTATTCCTCACTGTATTGTGCAATATTCTGGACTTAGCCTGAATAAAGTGACCACATTATTCATTACATGTCTTTGTTCCCTTGTTATATCATCAATCGCCATCTGTAGCTGCAACGTGATACTGAGACTTCCGCCTATGGATGAGACCAAAACCAAAGTTATCAGGGGAGACAGCTGTATGTAACGTTTGGGCACCTCTAGTCACACTGCGTGTTTCACTGAATTTACAGGTGGGAAGAGGTTAACACAACCTCTGCAGGGTACAAACGTAAGCATGTTTGTCACAATTACTGCTTATGTGCCAATTCTTACAGTGAATGTGGCAAGTGAAAACGTTTGGGCACCCTGTGAGAATTCACAACTTGCAGACTTTTCTTGTAGCCAGCTAAGAATCTTTCTATTCTTGCTGCAGGAATCTCCTCTTCCCTGTAGAACTTCCCTAGCTCAGAAAGTCTACATGTTCAAATTGGCGCTTTTGTGTGTTCGTCTTCCAACAAACAGGCCTAAGTGACACCAGCAGAGGTCCAACTCGAACTCCAAATTCTTGGATCTCGACCACTTTAGTTGCTTCTAAGATCATGAAAGCAGCCATCAAACATAACAGACCCATATCTTCAGACAGAGCAAATCCCACAATGTTTATGGGAATAGCTGCGTTTTCAAGGAAGGGTTTTTGGCTTATCCAATGATGAGGTTGCCGAAAATTGTTACAAAAAACCAATAACGGAGCCAGCCAGCATTCTGTGCTCTAATTCTATTGATTGACACATGGGTCAAATGTCCACATCATACCACATGTGTACAGCATTAATCTATTTCTCTTTAGCCAGTGGACAAGCACTAATCAACCACTGGAGCCAGGTACACTATATTACCTGTCCTGATCAGAGGAATTTAGTATATATGTTCCAATATTTGCAGAACCATAAAAGAAAATATGCCATATGGTATAATCTATAGGAGTTTTCCAGGGCTAACCACAGAAAAGCCAGTTTGGCAGCCCTGCTTTAGAAAGCAATAATATTTTTGCATTTTTAGCAAAGCTGTAATGACTGCTCCAGGGTACAAGGTCCGAAGACAGGTAACAGACTTTCTTTAGCAACCTGCTCTAGCAATCAATGGTTACATTATTATTTTAATATCACTAATGGTTAGAGGCTATGTGACCAGTAGATTCAGTGTCCATCAATTTCTAAGTTTACTTCTCTTCAATTTTATTTTTTCTGCACTATTATAGGTCAGTGGTAGTGGAGACGGAGCCTCTGCTTGTTTTTGGAAGGTGGTTCCAAACTGAAGCTAGTTATGAACTGAAGGGATCCTTTTTAATTTGAATTTACATTTAGCATTTTATGCTAATACATTTGTGTTTCTTTGACAGCACACCCATCTCAATCACACCAATGCCATTTAAAAATTCCTATTTGTACAACTACACTGTAACTAGTGCTTCCTGCACAGTAGTAACTTGAGGCTGAATAAGAGGGGATATGTAGGTATGCAACTGAATTCAAAGGCTGTTCAAACAGAAGGTTGTCATGTAAAGTATTTTATTGCAATACTGCATGTTCATAGTTACTTACATTATCTATGCGTCTTTATAGAGTCATGAAAGTGATAAGTGAAATGCAAATAATATATTTTGGAAGGTAAAACCTAAAAATGTATGTACAAAAGTGACGACAGAACCTAAACAAAGCAATTCACATATTATGCATAAAATTACAAAAGCAAAAAGTACACAAGAACAGCAACTTCATTCTTTGTTTTGACTTGTATTTTTCCAGTAGTTCTTGCACACTTTGCTACGATCTATAAAATCCGCCTCTCTCTTTCCAGGAATCTAGATCCAGTAAACAAGCCTTGCCTGGTGATGAAACTCTGCTCATTCTCGCTTGGCTGTTGTCTATATTTGGTGGGAAAGTTTAACGGAGGCTGTTTGTTTAAGAGAGTCTAAAAATAAGTGGCTAGAGGGATGGCGGAGTTTATATCTGTTTTAAATAATATATTGATTAAAATCACATTTGTAATAATAATTGCCGACACCAAGAACAGCACGTACAACAATATTTTAATAGTGGTAAATCTGTGGCCAATCTCCAAGGACGGGGGATACATTTTTCTAAAATTTAAAATGAAAAATATACCTATAAGTCTGAAAATGATGCCACTATCTGCTATGTATGTAATATTAGTGCTGAAATCCTACAGTTCCTTGCTATAATCTATTGTCGTAATAAAACGTTGCCAGGTTAGTGCTCAGATAATAGAATTTGGATTCAAAATGACCAAATTAAGGTTTACAGATTCAAAGTACTTTGACTTTTTGGCTGGTGGCCACAGCAGAAAATATTTACTAGGCTGTATTGAATAACACGATGCAAGACGCACAAGCATATTGTGATTTATAGCAGCTAATTAGAGGTTTTCTTTCTCTTTTTATGAAGTGTACTAGAAGAATGACACTTTGAAACAATGGGTTGTTGTTATGCACTTTGTGTCTAGTGGATCCTCAGTGTTTGGAATGTGCCATTAGAGCATTAATAATGTAACATTAACAGATATAAAAGGTTTCACTCTTTTATGGAACTTAATATAACTTGGTTTGTGCCTACTAGTGATATTAAAAGAAAAAGACTCTTGCTCCAATCTCTCCCTTTGTTGATTGGCAGAACTATTTGAATAATTCTGTTTATGGTGTTACCAGCAATCAGTCATTAGTTACAGGAGTAATTCCAGAGGACTGGAAAAGAGCAAATGTAGTCCCACTGCACAAAAGTGGAAGCAAGGAAGAGGCAACTATAGACCAGTGATCCTTACATCAGTAGTAGTAGGGAAATTGATGGAAACACTCTTAAAAGAAAGAGTTGTAGAAAATCTTAAATTCAGTGACTTACAGGATCACAAACAGCATAGAATTTCAATCAAATCTTATTCACTTTTTTGACTGTGTGACTAATAGATCAAGGGGGGCCGTAGATGTAACTTATCTAGATTTTAGTAAGGCTTTTGACACTGTCCCACTTTGCAGACTGTTAAATAAACTTGAAAGCTTGCAATTGGATTCTAAGATAGTTGAATAGATAAGATATTGGTTGCAGGATAGAAAGCAGAGTTTTAGTAAATTGAGTGCACATGAGGGAAAGGTTACCAATGGAGTACCCCAAGGATCTGTACTTGGACCAGTGCTTTTTAATATCTTTATTGGTGACCTTTCAAATGGTATTAAAGGGAAAGTATGCCTTTTTGCAGATGACGCAAAGATATGCCACAGGGTAGACACACCAGGAGTGGTAAAACAAACTATTGATGATCTAGGTAGACTAGAGGAATGGTCAATAGAGTGACAATTACTGTTTAATGCCAAAATCATGCACTTGAGTTTGAAGCATTAATGGCACTATAATGGAAACTACTGAAGAGGAAAGCGATCTAGGAGTCCCTATTTCAAGTGACGTAAAGGCAGCTAAGCAATGTAACAAAGCAATGAGGAAGGCAAGTCAGATGCTTGATTGCAGAGGGAGGGGAATCAGTAGCAGAAAGAAAGAAGTAATAATGCCACTGTATAGGTCATTGTTACGGCCTCATCTAGAATACTGTGTTCAGTTCTGGAGGCCATATCTCCAGAAGGATTACATACACTAGAAACTGTACAAAGAAGGCAACTAAAATGGTGCATGGTCTAAAGTACAAAACTTACTTGGAAAGAGTAAAATATCTTAATATGTATAGTTTGAAGCAGAGAAGAGAAATGGGGGACATGATAGAAGCGTTCAAATATATCAAGGGTTATAACAAGGTACAGGAGGGAAACATTCTACAAGTAAGAGAAGTATTAGAACAGGAGGACATGTACTGAAACTGGGGGGAAGTAGGTTCAGAGGAAAGTTGAGGAAAAACTGCTTCACAGAAAGGGTAGTGGATATGTGGAATAGCTCCCATCAGAGGTGGTAGAGGCTAATACAGTAGAGCAGTTTAAACATGCATGGGATAGACATAAGAATATCCTTATAAAGAACTAAGGATCATACAGGGTTTGAGGTTACCATAGTTTAATAAAAAAAAAAAATGGGCAGACTAGATGGGTCACGCGGTTCTTATCTACCTTCAAATTCTATATTTCTGTTTCCTGAGGGTCAGCTAAAGGCTCCTGCAGGTTGGTGCAAAATATTATTATTAATATTGTTTATATTACACTAATCATTTTACCGAGCCCTGTACGGATTCCCTGTTTGGAATCATTCACGCCAGTCCCTGCCCCATTGAAGACTACAGTCCAAATTTCACACTGAGAGACCTACAAGCAAAACACAGATAGGGCCCTTGTTGGAATCAAACCCACGGCCAGATATGACCCAGGGGCCCTGTCAAATCTTCCTGTCACTAATAATCCCACCACAAAACACACATACCTTACATATTTCATTCATGGATCTTCGACATTTGCCCATGTATTTTGTCGTACACCCCCTTCATGCATCTTTTCCATGGTTATCTCCCACTTATCTCTTTGCTCTCCCCTCTTTTGTGTCTTCCTCAGGCCTGCCCTTAACCTGTGTAGCATTTAAGGGGTAGGCTCCTAGTAGTGACTGTTGTACGGCTATGGCTGTCTCCATTCTAATTACAGTCCAGAGAGAACATTTCTGGCCAGTGGCCTTCGTAACCTTAAATTGTCCAATCTGAGACCTTGCATAGGCATCATATATAATGCCTGTAATATGCTTGTGCTGAAACCAATACATTTGTAAAACATATGCTCTGACTAATATTTAAAGTACAGTAACCCATTGTACAGTCATGGTCAAAAGTTTTGAGAATGACACAAATATTATATTTTTCACCAAGTCTGCTGCCTCAGTTTTTATGAAGGCAATTTGCATGTACTCTGGAATGTCATGAAGAGTGATCAGATGAATTGCAATTAATTAAAGTCCCTCTTTGCCATGACAATAAACTTTATCCCAGAAACAACATTTCCACTGCATGTTAGCCCCGCCACACAAGGACCAGCTGACATCAGGTCAGTTATTCTCTCATTACCACAGGTGAGCGTGTTGACAAGGACAAGGCTGGAGATCACTCTTTCATGCTGATTGAATTAGAATAACAGATTGAAAGCTTTAAAAGGAGGGTGGTAAAAATCGTTGTTCTTCCCCTGTTAACCATGGTTAACTGCAAGGAAACACGTGCAGTCATCATTGCTTTCCACAAAGAGGGCTTGATAGGCAAAGATATTGCTGTTAGTAAGATTGCACCTAAATCAACCATTTATCGGATCATCAAGAAGCTCAAGGAGAGAGATTCAATAGTTGTGAAGAAGGCTTCAGGGCGCCCAAGAACGTCCAGCAAGCACCAGAACTGTCTCCTAAAGTTGATTCGGCTGTAGGATCGGGGCACCACCAATGCAGAGCTTGCTCAGGAATGGGAGCAGGTAGGTGTGAGTGCATCTGCATGCACAATGAGACGAAGACTTTAGGAGCATGGCCTGGTGTCAAGAAGGCCAGCAAAGAAGCCACTTCTCTCCAGGAAAACATCAGGGACAGGCTGATATTCTGCAAAAGGTACAGGGATTGGACTGCTGAGAACTGGAGTAAAGTCATTTTCTCTGATGAATCCCCTTTCAGATTGTTTGGGGCATCTGGAAAAACGCTTCTCCGTAGAAGGAAAGGTGAGCGCTACCATCAGTCCTGTGTCATGCCAACATTAAAGTATCCTGAGACCATTCATGTGTGGGGTTGCTTCTCAGCCAAGGGAGTGGGCTCACTCACAATTTTGCCTATGAACACAGTCCTGAATAAAGAATGATACCAAAACATCCTCCAAGAGCAACTTCTCCCAACCATCCAAGAACAGTTTGGTGATGAACAATGCCTTTTCCAGCATGATGGAGCACCTTGCCATAAGGCAAAAGTGATAACTACGTGGCTTGGGGATCAAAACATCGATCCAGGAAACTCCCCAGACCTTAATCCCATTGAGAACTTGCGGACAATCCTCAAGAGGCGGGTGGACAAACAAAAACCCACAAGTTTTGAGAAACTCCAAGCATTAATTAGGCAAGAATGGGTGGCCCAAAAGTTGATTGAAAGCATGCCAGGGCGAAATGCAGAGGTCTTCATAAAGAATGGTCAACACTGCAAATATTGACTTTTTGCATAAATTTAATGTGATTGTCAATAAAAGCCTTTGACACTTATGAAATGCTTGTAATTTTACTTCAGTATACCATAGCAACATCTGACACAATGGTTTAAAAATACTGAAGCTGCAAACTTTGTGAAAACCAATACTCAAAACTTTTGGCCATGATTGTATATTGCTGCCTATTCTGCCAGTCTTCCTCATGATGTATAACTGTCACAAAGTACTAGAATAGCCCACCTAAAAATTAAGCAATAACTGTGTACCTGTGCGGTTAGTACCTAATAAAGGAGTGTCACAGCCCTGGCCCTGCCAGGCCCAGTGAGGAGCCAGTGCATGGGTTTAGGCTCCCAGTAGGTGTGGCTGCTGATCAGGTTCCCCGCTCTGTTTGAGAATGTATTTTACATCACATCTCCTCTGCAACTGGATCAGTTTCTTTTGTTCCCTTATTTGCCCTTATGTCGGGCACTTTGATAATCAGAATCACTATGAGGACTAAAAGGGAATTTTTCTCTTGCCAGGAGATCATTTGACCCATGAAGGGTCGACTATCGCCATCTGCAAGAGATTTCATAATTTTTTAGGAAGTTGTACAAACACTTCTGAAGCATAAAGTATAGTTCTTATACAACTTGCCTTCACATGTCAAAATATCAAGGTAATGAACTAATCAAGCGTAATGTGTCTTCTTAACTACAGACAATTGTGTATTACTAAACAGCATTAGGTCAGGGAATGTGAGCTTCCTGCACTACTATATTACACTCACAGCCTGATTCATTGTCTATGTAAAGACTTGCGCTAAATTGTTCATAGATTGTCATCACTAGCATAATGATTATTCAGCTGTAATTCGTGGAAGAAATGTGGATTGCATATGCAATTACTGTACTGTTCATTTACATTTCGTGTGTTGTGAAACGTATGTCTATATATTTTTTACAAGGCTTAGTCCGCCTGTGGCTTTTCCGCTGTTGTGGAGCTGTGCCGGCCAGTAGCTCATAGGGATTAAAAGTCCCAAGAGAGCAGGAGAGTCGCAGGTTTCCTACCTTGGTCCTCTGTTCAGATGGGGGGTATATTTTGTTTCGAAGAGCGGATTCTGTGGCTCAGAACGTAACATTCACCTCTGGCTGTGCTGCACTTCTGTAATGCTATTATGGAGTATGTGGTTTAGTATAACACAATCTGGTGCATCCTCCCTGGTGTGGGAGGTGCAGGAATGCACCATTCACCTCTGGCTGCTCTGCACTTCTTTTAGTTTTACTGTGGAGTGGGTGTTTTTTGTATGGCATGGTCTGGTGCATTCCTTCGTGTTTTGGGATGTGCGGGAATGCACCATTCACCTCTGTCTGTGCTGTACTTCCGTAGTGTTGTCTATAGAGTGTGAATTTAGAATGCCATGAACTGGTGCAGGAACATACCATTTGCCCTGAAGAACTGTGATGCATCTGCATTTGTATGTAAAATATTAATAAAAGTATAGAATTAAGTGAAGCAGCCGCATAATCTTGTCTCCATCCTTCTACCGAGTGTTACAGGACTCAGTGTTTTTGTGTTTCTCTTGTAGTATGTGTGTAAATTTAATTTTATTTGAGAGGAGACAGTTCTAGTTATTAGGGCACCAAAAATAGAAATATTTCAAGAACTTACCCAGTGTGTTCAGTTTTTTGACCACTTGGGGCGTGGTAGTGCTTTTTTGTTTTATTAATTTCAACGTATAAGTCCTGTAAGCAATTTTATAAATGTATTATATTGTGCAATAAAAAACATGCACAAAGTCAGAATATTTATATTTCTTTCTAAGGAAACCTAAAGAAAGGAGACAAAGTCCTAAAACTCATCTCAACATCCTAAGAAATACCCTCTCATCTTAAAGGAAATCATGGCCTGAGCTTTGTTTCACACAGCAGGATCCAGGGCTCCTTTAGTGAGGGGGGTTTTATATGAGCCGATCAGGATCAGAGTACCAAAGTATTCTTCAAAACTGGTTCAACACAAACTGCGGAAGATGGCGTCGGCACTGGTCCCCAACAAGTGTGTTGGGACATATTTGTGTGACAGTGCAAAGTTCACTGTGTCACAAGTATTTACATTTCATAGGGTAGACGTCTTTATTAAAAAAAAAAATGTAACTGTAATTATATTCAAATAATATTTTAAATTAAAATTAAATAATGGATTGTTTTTTTAAATGTAACAATACTTTATCACAATTTCAGTTTTAATTATATTATTGTAACATTGTCCTGCAGCAGTAATTATATTGGGAGGCATTATACCACTTAAAAATTGAAACTGCTATTTGGAAAGTGTAGCAAGTGAGGATGTGCAAATATTTGCTGAAAGCCAGCCCAGTGTGTTGCAGCCAATCAGGAGAAAGCTCAGGTCCATGTAGGAAACAATGTATCAACTAACTACATCTAGGACAGCACCTGAGCGCCAATGGAGTAGCATGTTGTAGGAGGAAAGCTACTAGTCCTACGAGAGACCTGGTGCTTTACCTGGATACTTTCCATTACAACATAATATTTCTCTTTTCCAACCTCAATCCTCTTCAACTCACCCCTGTATCTCTATCCCTCAAGTCCATTATCTATGCTTCCTCTTACTCATCCCCTCTCCTCCGCATCATCACTGCCCATTCAGTTCCCTTCTACGTCCCTTTGTCCCCTCATATTTCACCTCCTGCGTAATTTCCCTGCAACATGTCCCTTCATCACCTTGCCTCCATCATTATATTCATATTCGTTAACCCACCCAATGCTCGGTCATTATTAAGCCTTTCTTTCTGCATCATTCTTCACCCCAATCCTCATTAACCTGGCATCCTGTTATCACCTCCCTCATTCTTTTATTGTTGACCCTTTTTGTTCCCTTAAAACTGGTTTTGGGTGGAGTATACTTAATACCTCCTAGTGCCTAAAGGGTCCGGCGTTCAGGTTTTCCAGTGGGTCACACAATATATGCAGCGCACACATCGCTGTTGCCCTGTCACTTGCGCGTCTCTGCTGTACTTGGCAGAACTGAGGAGAGAGCTGCTGACATCTGTATGTAGGACCCAGCATGGTCTTATTTGTCCAAAAGTCATTTTACATGAACATTACCACAATAGAAAATACCTAGCTGGGTTATTTTGTGCAATGTTTTCTAATTAAGTACCAGGGAATTGAAAATAATTACTAAATTGCAGCTCTGATTACTTAGTCTGCTTATTTTAATCAGGTAAAACTTCTGGTTAATGCAGAAGTAGCCTGTTCTCTGTGGCTCACATCACATCTGATCACTAATACTGTGTTACATAACTTGGATTCATGCCTCCTGACAGCTGGATCTGTGGTACATTTCAATAAACCTTAGGGCTAACTGTGCAAATATCACTCACATCTGTAACTGCCTTGTTTAATGTTTTATCATTATAGACTGTTATTGGAGGCAAAAAGAAATGTCTTTTAAATACTCAAATGTCTTAGTGGGCTTATGATAAACATTCAGATCAAGGAGTTAAAATTACATTATTATGCTAGTTGCTTTACAGTCTTTTTTTCGCTAGGAAAGTAAATTGTAGAGTAATTTACTTTAGAACATCTTTCAGATATCAGTTATAGCATCCTTTAGTTGTATACCACCATCGTGTTAATTAGCACAGTACAATCAGAGGGGTTTTTGCAGACATATTTGTCCAGCCCCAATGGAGCTTACAATTCAATTACTTCTGTTTAGTTTTTATCTGTTGCAAGTGCAATTAAGGGCTGGGCAACACTGTAATTCCTATATGAAATTATTTTTTGGAATTATGTTCCATTAAAGAGCAACCTGTTGATTATAAACAGGCGAATTCATTAGGAACCAGTGACATCACTGAGAATGGAGCCTGTCCGTTCATTAAGAACCAATGACATCACTGAGAATGGAGCCTGTCCGTTCGTTAGGAACCAGTGACATCACTGAGAATGGAGCCTGTCTGTTCATTAGGAACCAGTGACATCACTGAGAATGGAGCCTGTCCCTTCAGTAGGATCTGGTGACATCACTGAGAATGGAGCCTGTCCGTTCATTAGGAACCAGTGACATCACTGAGAATGGAGCCTGTCCCTTCAGCAGGATCTGGTGACATCACTGAGAATGGAGCCTGTCCCTTCAGTAGGATCTGGTGACATCACTGAGAATGGAGCCTGTCCCTTCAGTAGGATCTGGTGACATCACTGAGAATGGAGCCTGTCCCTTCAGTAGGATCTGGTGACATCACTGAGAATGGAGCCTGTCCCTTCAGTAGGATCTGGTGACATCACTGAGAATGGAGCCTGTCCCTTCATTAGGATCTGGTGACATCACTGAGAATGGAGACTGTCCGTTCATTAGGAACCAGTGACATCACTGAGAATGGAGACTGTCCGTTCATTAGGAACCAGTGACATCACTGAGAATGGAGCCTGTCCCTTCAGCAGGATCTGGTGACATCACTGAGAATGGAGCCTGTCCCTTCAGCAGGATCTGGTGACATCACTGAGAATGGAGCCTGTCCCTTCAGTAGGATCTGGTGACATCACTGAGAATGGAGCCTGTCCCTTCATTAGGATCTGGTGACATCACTGAGAATGGAGCCTGTCCGTTCATTAAGAACCAATGACATCACTGAGAATGGAGCCTGTCCGTTCATTAGGAACCAGTGACATCACTGAGAATGGAGCCTGTCCCTTCAGTAGGATCTGGTGACATCACTGAGAATGGAGCCTGTCCCTTCAGTAGGATCTGGTGACATCACTGAGAATGGAGCCTGTCCGTTCATTAAGAACCAATGACATCACTGAGAATGGAGCCTGTCCCTTCAGTAGGATCTGGTGACATCACTGAGAATGGAGCCTGTCCCTTCAGTAGGATCTGGTGACATCACTGAGAATGGAGCCTGTCCCTTCAGTAGGATCTGGTGACATCACTGAGAATGGAGCCTGTCCCTTCAGTAGGATCTGGTGACATCACTGAGAATGGAACCTGTCCGTTCATTAGGAACCAGTGACATCACTGAGAATGGAACCTGTCCGTTCATTAGGAACCAGTGACATCACTGAGAATGGAGCCTGTCCGTTCGTTAGGAACCAGTGACATCACTGAGAATGGAGCCTGTTCATTCAGTAGGATCTGGTGACATCACTGAGAATGGAGCCTGTCCCTTCAGTAGGATCTGGTGACATCACTGAGAATGGAGACTGTTCGTTCAGCAGGATCTGGTGACATCACTGACAAAATGGCTAGAAATTTCTAATAAATGAATAGGATGCATGAATAATTGTTCAGTTTACAAGATGGCTGCTTCCAGGTGCATTTTAAGATCTGCATATTGCCATAATTTTGGAAGGTTAAAATTGTTTTTCAACTAAGTAGCCAGAAGCCATTTCAAACCCAAAAATCAATCTACAATATCAATATGTTTATAATCACAACTTACTGGAAGCCCGTATCCTTTGCCAAATGTTAATTCTGGCTTGTAGAGTTTCTATACTTAGTTTTGTTTGCTCTCCCTTAAAATGATGTCACAGTCAAATTTAGATCTGTTTAACTCTCCAATGTGGATCAAACAGGATCAAACTATTATTTTGGGCAGCTTAAAGATGCTCTGTCAAATCACATCATGGCATCTCTGTTACCCTAGAGACTGATCCATGACAGCTGCTTCAAATTACAACAAAATAGTTATGATCAGTTTTAACACCATCATTAAGAGAAAGATCTGTGCACTTGTCATAAATTTACACACATTTGCTGAAATGTTTTGTGCCAAAGCAAAGTGTACGGTTTTTATAGCGATGGTGTGGGCCCTTTTGGGTATCCATTGTTGGGCACCAATTTTGATGTCACACTCGATAACGTGAAGATATCTCTGAAGAGTTCTGGCCAGGACTGTGGAAGAGAAAATTATATATTTATTTTTTTTTTGGGCAAATTAGGAAATCAAAGAAGTGTGTTACACAGGTGATAATTCCGTTACATTGCATTTATTAAACAAAAACCTTTAGTGCCACTTAAAAGAAATAATTTTGTAATGCTAACTAATGCAGTTCTTTACAATAAGACGTACTGCTAGTGTTGCATGTTGTCACAGTTCAACTTAGATCTCAGGATATATCAAAGTTTGACTATCTTTCCTTATTTTAGTACTGAGAAATGATTGGGCAGAGAAAGTCTCATCATATTTGTGTACCTGTCCTCCTATTTAGGAAGCCACAGATGTTTTGCAGTGCAGGCGCAGATTTCGCAATGTAATGAAGTCATGTGACTGCTTTTGTTGCTCTGTGATTAGTTTTGTGCAGTACACCTGTTGCTTAGCAAGATGGCTTCTTTTGCACTGTAAAAAGTTTTTGCTCTGGATGATGGAGAGGTCTGTGTGCTCCCACACTTGCTGTTCCACACACATCAGTGCTCATTTGCTTACATTGCATTCCCCACCCACACACATCACAACTGCCTTTTATCTCATTGAATAGTCTTGTCCCACGGAACAGAGTCTAGATTTTGCAGACGGGTGCAGAAGGAGGTGGTCTCATGTGCCTAGTATGTATTCATCAAGAAACACCCACAATACGTCCCTTTTCTCCCATGGAGTATGCATTCAACACCATCTTGGCCCACAAATCCAGGTGTTTAGCTATGATTGCAGATGCATTTGTGCAAAAGTTTGCACATGCCTCACCAATTGGCTTTCGCATTGCACTTTTGCACTTTCATTAGTTGCCTTAAGCAAAGCAAATGCTGTGGTTTGATGCAAGGTTTGCACCTCCGTGCATTATTAGTAAACAAGCCCTCCTGAGCACAAAACTGTCTGATCTCAGGGTGCTTTGTTGTGTTCAAAACAATTGAGCTGATTCACCCTTTGGAATGAGCATGTCTCTGCTCGATAACTACATTTCATTTAGAAAATGAGAGAAAGACGTTACGAAAGGTTTAGATGACAGAACATAGTGATCTGTGATTCACCCACAGAACGGAACACCGCGGTGTGTGACTGTCATTGGTCATAGCAGAGTGTTCTCCACCTGGTGACTGCATTTCATTAGAGGAACGTGCTCGCTTACGAACACTGGAACATTACACATCACAGCCTGGCAAATTCATCCTAACAAATCAGCAGTCTACCTTTACAATGAAATGTGTCCTGGTTGTTGTTTTTAACTTAGTTTGATGTGTTTGTTTTTTTCTGTGATTTTAGTATTTAGGGTTTTGTGTTAGTCACCATACTAAACCTCCCTTCCGCTGAGGTGGAGTTATACAGAAATTGATGTTTAATTCATATGTGCAAAGACACTGCAATACATTCATCTTTTGTACTGCTAGTCTTTGGCCACATGTATTATCTTTACTCACACCACACAAACTCGGTCAAAATGTGCCCTTGATTCTCCCTAACCACATCCCAAACCCAACAAGTTGGGGCTTGCATGTACTTGTACCCCTGATAAGCCTGGGCAACTACATCCCTTCGAGGGGGAACTTGATCCCAACACCCAGAGGACACTAGGATGGGAAATGCTGAAGGTTTAAGAGCACAAAGAAAGCAAGAAGTCATGTGATCGGGGCTGGCTGGGAATTATGGATCCCAGGCATTCCAGTTGTAAAGCATATCCAGAGCCAGTCTGCTGGTTTTGCTTGGCAGTTTCAGCCCGCCAAAAGCAGGGAGACATATGGGCTTAGCCAGTGCCACACCTTGCAGTAGAACACATGAATACTAGCGGGAATACCAGCTAGTATTCAGTCACCAGATCTGAATGCAATCAGGGTAGGCTATATTCTAAGATTATGACTAAGATACCATTTTCAACCATCATCAACCAGGGGGTAAATGTATCAATATGCGGGTTCTTCAACACCCGCGTGTTCAGCCTCTTCCGCGATTAAATTTCAAGCGGTGCTGCATTGTAAAGGGTTAACTTCCCTTTACAATGCAGCGCCGCTTGAAATTTAATCGCGGAAGAGGCTGAACACGCGGGTGTTGAAGAACCCGCACATTGATACATTTACCCCCAGGTGTCAGTCAGGTGACCCTTTCATTTCCTGCACAATTCCAGACATGGGTAGTCTCAATGCCACTATGCATACAGGCCACACTTGATGGCCCAACACCTTATTAAGTGACTTATTCTTTTTATTTGTCCACTACCTGTGCTACACTTCTGCCTGTACAGCCAATAAAAGTAATGGGAGCTTCATTTAACTGGCTGTCACACACTTTGCCAAAGATATCTCACTTGTCCTCTAGTTAAAACTGCCGTTGAATGTTTCTACATGCATGTTTTGTTTACACTGTAAGTTCTACAATAATAAATACCTAGATAAGCTGTTTACAAGAAGCGGTCCTCACCTTCCAGATGAAGGATAAAGAGTATGGAAGCAGGCACGTGATGTTTACAGCGTAAACTGGCAATGTGTTGTAATATTGATTGAGAGCCCAGTATTTGTCCCGGGATTTCTCAACACATGATTAGTTTTCACGGCATATGATTTGTGATCGTGGACGTGACTGGGTACCTGTTAATTATTCATTAGTAGAAATGTCTTACTGACTTATATTCTGCTGCTGGAGCTGGTATTGTGCATAGATTTGTTACTTCATTTTTGTTACAGAATAACAGTGTAATCTTTTCTGAAACAGAATTAAGCTGTTATGAATAAAAGGCATATGTTCTGTAATTTGCAGAATATTCAAAGCACATCCCCTTCCTCCTTCCTCTCGTTATTAATGTATACATGGTGTGCACTCATTGTTAATGTATGCAGAGCGTGCACACCTGCTTCATCCTCGCACTGGTTATTCATGTGCACAGAGCGTGCACACCCGCTTCATCCTCGCACTGGTTATTAATGTATGCAGAGCGTGCACACCCGCTTCATCCTCGCACTGGTTATTAATGTGCACAGAGCGTGCACACCCGCTTCATCCTCGCACTGGTTATTAATGTGCACAGAGCGTGCACACCCGCTTCATCCTCGCACTGGTTATTAATGTGCGCAGAGCGTGCACACCCGCTTCATCCTCGCACTGGTTATTAATGTGCACAGAGCGTGCACATCCGCTTCATCCTCGCACTGGTTATTAATGTATGCAGAGCGTACACACCCGCTTCATCCTCGCACTGGTAATTATTGTATGCAGAGCGTGCACACCTGCTTCATCCTCGCACTGGTTATTAATGTGCACAGAGCGTGCACACCCTCTTCATCATCGCACTGGTTATTCATGTGCACAGAGCGTGCACACCCGCTTCATCCTCGCACTAGTTATTAATGTATGCAGAGCGTACACACCCGCTTCATCCTCGCACTGGTTATTAATGTGCACAGAGCGTGCTCATCCGCTTCATCCTCGCACTGGTTATTAATGTGCGCAGAGCGTGCACACCCGCTTCATCCTCGCACTGGTTATTAATGTATGCAGAGCGTGAACACCTGCTTCATCCTCGCACTGGTAATTATTGTATGCAGAGCGTACACACCCGCTTCATCCTCGCACTGGTAATTATTGTATGCAGAGCGGGCACACCCGCTTCATCCTCGCACTGGTTATTAATGTGCGCAGAGCGTGCACACCCGCTTCATCCTCGCACTGGTTATTAATGTGCACAGAGCGTGCACACCCGCTTCATCCTCGCACTGGTTATTAATGTGCACAGAGCGTGCACACCCGCTTCATCCTCGCACTGGTTATTAATGTGCACAGAGCGTGCACACCCGCTTCATCCTCGCACTGGTTATTAATGTATGCAGAGCGTGCACACCCGCTTCATCCTCGCACTGGTTATTAATGTATGCAGAGCGTGCACACCCGCTTCATCCTCGCACTGGTTATTAATGTATGCAGAGCGTGCACACCCGCTTCATCCTCGCACTGGTTATTAATGTATGCAGAGCGTGCACACCCGCTTCATCCTCGCACTGGTTATTAATGTATGCAGAGCGTACACACCCGCTTCATCCTCGCACTGGTTATTAATGTGCGCAGAGCGTGAACACCTGCTTCATCCTCGCACTGGTTATTAATGTGTGCAGAGCGTGCACACCTGCTTCATCCTCGCACTGGTAATTATTGTATGCAGAGCATGCACACCCGCTTCATCCTCGCACTGGTAATTATTGTATGCAGAGCATGCACACCCGCTTCATCATCGCACTGGTTATTAATGTGCGCAGAGCGTGCACACCCGCTTCATCCTCGCACTGGTTATTCATGTGCACAGAGCGTGCTCATCCGCTTCATCCTCGCACTGGTTATTAATGTGCGCAGAGCGTGCACACCCGCTTCATCCTCGCACTGGTTATTAATGTATGCAGAGCGTGCACACCCTCTTCATCCTCGCACTGGTTATTAATGTGCGCAGAGCGTGCACACCCGCTTCATCCTCGCACTGGTTATTAATGTGCACAGAGCGTGCACACCCGCTTCATCCTCGCACTGGTTATTAATGTGTGCAGAGCGTGCACACCCGCTTCATCCTCGCACTGGTTATTAATGTGCGCAGAGCGTGCACACCCGCTTCATCCTCGCACTGGTTATTAATGTGCGCAGAGCGTGCACACCCGCTTCATCCTCGCACTGGTTATTAATGTGCACAGAGCGTGCACACCCGCTTCATCCTCGCACTGGTTATTAATGTGCACAGAGCGTGCACACCCGCTTCATCCTCGCACTGGTTATTAATGTGTGCAGAGCGTGCACACCCGCTTCATCCTCGCACTGGTTATTAATGTGTGCAGAGCGTGCACACCCGCTTCATCCATGCACTGGTTATTAATGTGTGCAGAGCGTGCACACCCGCTTCATCCTCGCACTGGTTATTAATGTGCGCAGAGCGTGCACACCCGCTTCATCCTCGCACTGGTTATTAATGTGCGCAGAGCGTGCACACCCGCTTCATCCTCGCACTGGTTATTAATGTGCACAGAGCGTGCACACCCGCTTCATCCTCGCACTGGTTATTAATGTATGCAGAGCGTGCACACCCGCTTCATCCTCGCACTGGTTATTAATGTGCGCAGAGCGTGCACACCCGCTTCATCCTCGCACTGGTTATTAATGTGCACAGAGCGTGCACACCCGCTTCATCCTCGCACTGGTTATTAATGTATGCAGAGCGTGCACACCCGCTTCATCCTCGCTCTGGTTATTAATGTGCACAGAGCATGCACACCCGCTTCATCCTCGCACTGGTTATTAATGTGCGCAGAGCGTGCACACCCGCTTCATCCTCGCACTGGTTATTAATGTGTGCAGAGTGTGCACACCCGCTTCATCCTCGCACTGGTTATTAATGTGTGCAGAGCGTGCACACCCGCTTCATCCTCGCACTGGTTATTAATGTGTGCAGAGCATGCACACCCGCTTCATCCTCGCACTGGTTATTAATGTGCGCAGAGCATGCACACCCGCTTCATCCTCGCACTGGTTATTAATGTGTGCAGAGCGTGCACACCCGCTTCATCCTCGCACTGGTTATTAATGTGTGCAGAGCGTGCACACCCGCTTCATCCTCGCACTGGTTATTAATGTGTGCAGAGCGTGCACACCCGCTTCATCCTCGCACTGGTTATTAATGTGTGCAGAGCGTGCACACCCGCTTCATCCTCGCACTGGTTATTAATGTGCGCAGAGCGTGCACACCCGCTTCATCCTCGCTCTGGTTATTAATGTGCGCAGAGCGTGCACACCCGCTTCATCCTCGCACTGGTTATTAATGTGTGCAGAGCGTGCACACCCGCTTCATCCTCGCACTGGTTATTAATGTATGCAGAGCGTGCACACCCGCTTCATCCTCGCACTGGTTATTAATGTGCGCAGAGCGTGCACACCCGCTTCATCCTCGCACTGGTTATTAATGTGCGCAGAGCGTGCACACCCGCTTCATCCTCGCACTGGTTATTAATGTGTGCAGAGCGTGCACACCCGCTTCATCCTCGCACTGGTTATTAATGTGTGCAGAGCGTGCACACCCGCTTCATCCTCGCACTGGTTATTAATGTGTGCAGAGCATGCACATCCTCTGTGATGGGCATCCGTATGGGGCCAGTATAAATGTATATACAGGTCATTCAGATGATTTCTGTCTCACCCTGTTTTCTACAGTACAGTAAGACCTTTGTCATTCAGATGGAGTTTTATATTAGAAATACCACGCGATCGTGTGAAGAAAATGCAACACGTGGCTGTACATCACTATTGTATGATCTTACTATGATGTGCAAAGTATATAAAGATGCATCTGTAAGTATGATATAGAGACCTCGTGCTCGGACACTTGTGTTACTATCAGCTTTACCCCCCCCCCCCCCCCCCCAGATCTGTGGTCTTCCTGCAGCAGGACAACCTTGTTGATATGCTATCAAGAACTGAAAGTAAACTTATATGGACCTTGGGTAATAAACACGAGCCATCATTTTCCCACAATTTAGTGCTCTGAATTCCTTCCGCTGATTACTGTATATAGCATAAATATTATGCAGAAGCTGCCATGGAAACCGCTGTTTTCCCGGCTTGCTAAATTTACTCTCCAGTTGAATATTAACGTAGTGACTGGCAGTACATGAAAAGCGAAAAATAACTTAAGTGTGACTCATCCATGATTCATCCCCAGTAAGCTCAGCAGCACAGCTTAGACACTGACATCCGAACAGCTGGCAGCGAGTCCCGCTGCTAACCCTCAATACATTTCATTCTTGCAAAAGCCTCTTGTGCAACAACTTCAGCCCCTTCCATAAGAACTCAACTTTAAGGCAGAAAACTGCACCCCGTGTCATACATGCCTGAGGTCTTACATAACATCTTATCACATGAATCTGACAGTTAATCTAGTTTTGCTCAGGCAGCATTATTACATCCTTCAAAAACAAACGATTTTCCTATTTTTATAGGCCGAGCACCTGCTTATAGTCCTTTTTTCATGTTCTATCAAGTGTGGCTGTCCCTGAGGTACCGTGGGTGCAGCCATTTTGTGGGTTGGACCAATGTTCAAAAAGATGCAGCCTTGTATTCACTGATGTAGCTTGTTCATAGCACACTGATGGCTGCAGTCTCATTTATCAGCAGCCGCATAAAATGAAAAATAGTTTTCAATCCTTATCGCATTGATAAGGATTCCGAGCAGAGCTGAACAGTGCTGAACAATAGCAGAAACGCTAATGTACGTCAGCCTGAGCTGGCACACATTACCGTATGTGTAAAACCATTTCCATTCATTGTTAAATTGCGGTACATAGCAGTCCCCATAGACATCTATGGGTACTGCTATGTATTACGAAAAAAAGTGCAAAGCAGATGATATCTGATATCTTCAGCGATGCACTGTTGATAGATGAGGCAAATATTTCAATTGGCGTCTATTTCCCGAAAGCTTCTGTTTTCAAGGAATAGACGCCACTTGAAGGTTTAATAAATAGGCCCCTTAATGGCTTATCCTACAAAATGGCTGCCTCCACACGGTGTAGATGAAAAACACACACATGGCTGTAAAAATAAATAAATTGTGACCTAAATTTGTTTACTGTGACCAGCAGCACCCTTGTGAAAGCTGCACACTTAAACATGTCTATATATATATATATATATAACACCACCATATTACTCAGCCTTGTCCTGAGAATAATTCGCCATCCACATTAGTCCCTGCCACGTTGGAGCTTGCACTCTGAATTCTCTACTCCACACACACTAGGGTCCATTTTTGTCAGCATTGAACCCATACTTGCCAACGGTTTCAACCTCAAGTGTAAGGACGGAAGGGAGTGCGGAGAAACGTGTCATGGAAGCTCCTATCCTGCACACTCAAGCAGGATGCGGGAGAATGGTCTGCTCTCCCAGTAGTCTGGGAGACCTACCCGCAATTCATGAGTCTCCCGGACATTCCGGGAGCCTGGGCAAGTATGTTGTAACCTGATTCCTTCTTGGGAGCCTAAAGCTACAGATGGAGGTGATTTTATTGCCACAAATTCATATTTAGTGATAAAATCTTGCTGCCTTGTGATACATCTGCAGTTATCTTAGCTGTGTGTAGCTTGCAAACAGATTTGTGTACACTGACGTGTCTTGCTGCAATAAACTACTCCCATCTGTATTAACCTATAGCGTGCAAACTGCCAGAAGTGTAATTGCTGCTACAAACACTCACTTTCTGCATAACCTTTGAGTCACGTCAGATATAAGAATTGCGCAGGTTAATGCAGGATTTCAGGGCTTGGTGTGAGTAAAGAGCAGTCACACACCTTTGCTACATATTGCTGTGTGAACTTGGATCTAAAGAGTAAAAACCTGCTATAGTTACCAGGAAGTTAGTTAAGTAATTAGTGAGCTGACTCTGGTCAATGTTTTCTATGGAATCACACACAGGTAGTTAGACTTGCAGACAAGTTATAGGACCACCGAAAAACAAACAAAATGTTGTTTTTCCTAGTGAATGGATGGTCTGCACCTCAGAGGTGTGTAGGGAACAGTAACACCTTATACATTCAATTTGGCTTTCCAGAGCATGTCCTTAATCATTTTTTATATTCTTTTATCTATTGAAATGGAGACTGATGTTGTTTTCTTGTGATATTGTAAAATCATAGTTATTAGTGATCTATAAAAACAACCTGTTTTGTTCATTTCAATTGTGAACAAATAATTTAATATCCTATAAATCTTTTGAGACAGAATTTGATAGACTGTAGGGGTGCAAGAAGCTGATTGCGCCAGTTGCAACAACGTATGTAAGTGCGATTAATAATAACTGAGTGAAATGCTCATTTTATTCCCAGATAATATCAATTGTATTGTATTATTTTAAAATATACACACTCACTGATTCATATGGATAAATGATCTCTATTTTCTCTGCAATATTGTTTCCTACCTCTATTCTCATCCTGAGTTGTTGTGACTTACACGTACATACAAACATGCATCTGTATCCCTTACATTCCTGTGGATGTATGTTGAACCACACATCTCTTAAGTTACGTGCATCATTATTTTCTCACTAACCAGTCAAATGGGTTGTGCAAAAATAAAGATATATCTTTAAAATGCTTCTAAGCCAAAAACCAACACATTTCTAAGGGGCTTGGTTGACTTGTGTCTGCACGTCTTTGCTGTACTGAACTTGTATGTGAATGCAACTAACCCATCTCTCCAGCACAAGTGCAAGATTAGTGCAACTCGAAGTACGGTCGCAAGCTTTGCACATGTGTAGTGCGAGAAGTTTTACGCAAGTCACATTTTTTAATGGCGCAAAGAGACTTACCTCTAAATCGGGTCCGATGTGCACTTCTAATTAGTGGCCACAGTTATTAAAAACGTACTGTATGAGCTTATCACTCCTGTTCCTGCACCATATTCATAGATTTGTACAAGTCTACACGTTTTTAAAGATTATCTGTCAAATATAAATTTGAAATCTAAAGTCTATTAAGAGTTTGCTGAAAAATTGCAGTGTGTAAAAGTAATGACCAAATTATCCAAAAGGAACAATATTTTATCAAAATGATAACACATGAAATGCAGGTAATAAGGACTTGGTTAACGGCCGTGTGAATGTTGCTGACTAAGAGTTACTGATATCATTTTAGAGATATATGATGGGTCACTGTTCATTTTGCATTATGAAGCAACTATACATTATGTCAGGCATAAGATTTTATAGCCTTTATCTCAACCGTTACACCATGTGGTGTGAAATTTATCTCCTTGTTACGTCATTGAAGAAGTAATTTAATCATCTAGGGCAGATCAGGGTCTGACTGGCAACCTTGGCTGGGTTCACATATAGTGTAACACTTATACATACGTGTATATCAGTTACAGGGAGACTATGTCCTATTTAGAGCTAAGCATGTCCTTCCCTTTACCAGCAAGCATTGGTTTAGGTCAGTGATGGGCAAACTTTTTTTCAGGAGCCGGCCAAATAAAAAAGAAAAACCTAAGGCGGGCCAATATAATTTATTAAAAAGCTCAAATATCGAAATATATAATACAAATGTTTTGAATGGGACGGGAGGTGTTATATAGCAGTGTTACCTCTATAAGTGCAGCGATCGTACAGACACAGTAATTATTACAGCAGGTTGTTGCAGATCTGTCTTTCTGGTGAGCCACTAACTGACAACACTGCAGCCAATCGAAATCCGCCTTAGTATATGGCCCAGCCTATCTCTTCCTCACATGACTTTCAGCCATTAGGGGGCGGGCAGGTGTTTGACATGCGAAGTGTCCTTTTAGGAAGGAGGATGAAGTGTAATGGAGGAAATAGCTGGGAAGGCATAAAAATGAAGGTTCTGACACACAGGGTCGGCCCTAATAATTTTATGCATATTTTAATGACATTTTTTAAAATATTGGTGGGCCGGATCTGGCCCGCGGGCCGTAGTTTGCCCATCACTGGTTTAGTGTATGCTGTTAGCATATTTTTTTTGCATGTTTTCACTCATATTAGTGGTCACTAAAAATTACCTCCACCGAATCACACCTACACTTGACGATGGAATAAGCAAATGCAGCACATATATTATATAGTAGTAGTGGACACGCCTCTTCGTTGCAACATGCTTGCCTACTATCCCGGGTTATTCAGGAGATAACCCCGAATTTCTGGTAGTTTTCTTGAACCCCTCGGAGAGCAGGCCTTTCATCATCATCATTTATATAGCGCCACTAATTCCGCAGCGCTGTACAGAGAACTCACATGAGTCCCTGCCCCATTGGAGTTTACAGTCTAAATTACCTAACATACACACATACAGACTAAGGTCAATTTGTTAGCAGCCATTTAACCTATCAGTATGTTTTTGTAGTGTGGGAGGAAACCGGAGCACCCGGAGGAAACCCACGTAAACACGAGGAGAACATACAAACTCCACACAGATAAGGCCATGGTCGGGAATTGAACTCATGACCCCAGTGCTGTAAGGCAGAAGTGCTGACCACTAAGCCACCGTGCTGTCCAGATCTATCCCAGATCTTCATAGTGAAAATCTGGGATACATAAATTTTTGTCCCACTGCACAAGGATGTGATCGCGGCATTGAGCCGCAGGGGCACAAATAATGGTAGAGTCCAAAGGAAGAAAAAGGATCTCTCTTATAGTTAGTTCATAAAGTCAAAAGGTCTTTTTTGAATTTGTTGGAGAAGAAGGTTCAATAAATGTTTGTTTCTGTCCTGATCAGCAACAAACAATCTTATCTTGAACATAGTGGAACAACTATAGATTTTATAATGGGCATCTATCAAACATAAATTTTCCAATTTTTTTTTATTCAGTAAATCTTGCAAAGCGTTGTTCATATTTGCAGAGAATGACTGTTAATTTCACAGAGAAGCAATTTGGCAAAATGGCCTCCTCTAAACCTGGATTTATTATATATAAAATAAATGAATATATGTGAATTAAACAGGGAGGAAAATAATATAATCAAACCAAAAAAAGAACAAAAACTTTTTGTAATAAAAACCTTATTTGAGCTAATTTGGTAAATGCGGCATAAATCTTAAAACAAGTTTAGGGGCTACTTTGCTCATATAAAATTAACAAATATAAAAAATAAAAAAAAAGTTCATGAAACTTAGTGTAGCAAAAAAAAAAAAAAAAAGGTTTTGTATTCCTGTAACTACTTAGATTTTGTGTCATGGCTCTTGTGTAACTTCTCAGCTGTACTTGGATTGAAGTTAGGAAGAACTGGCTGCTGGCTCACTATATAAATGGAGATTTCGCTCAAAATATCTATAACTGTGCTTCCTGTTCCTTATTAATGCTTGTACCCGTTTCATCACACATGTCATGATCTCAATGATTAAATTATGTTGTAAGACATAAGAATGTCCCTAGCCAGAACATAGCTCTGATTTCCTGTAGGACAAGTTGAATTAATTGGAAAATGGCTAAAAATAGTAACGCCATGGATGGATATTTAACATCAGTGACCCATATTGTGTATTAGATTCTTGTGGGATATTAAAATGTTTTTCATTAGGTGTGTTTATAGTTACACAGAAAGCAGAGAAAAGACACTAGTCACGTACAAACATCAAAGGCAGCAATTTAGTGGGGTTCAACCAATCACCAGAATGTAGCCTCTCAAATTCACAGCTGTTCACAGAGTAGAGTGGGGGAGGAAGGGGGTCTCAGGTGGGAGACTTTAGGGCAGATATAAGGGTAAGTGTTGGGGCTGAGCGTGACAACGTGATTTGTGTCTTCACCGCCCCGCGATGGCTCGATTCGTATCCGCTGGGGATGGGGCATCATCTATTCTCCGTCCACTTCTGAAGGAGGTGGTGTGAGATCCGGGTGCATGGCTCACTCTTCCAGAATCCAGGATAACTCTCTTCCAAATTCTCCCACATTCCGGGAGTGTGGGCAGTTATGGAATACTCCAGTATTGGTGAGAACGCAGCCTACTGATTCATTGTGTCACTGGCTCCTAGTAAATTAATAGGCTGCGTTCCAGTTTTTGTTGAGTCCACAAAATGACTGCCTCACCTGTGTGCAGGTAATACGCACACGTTAAAATATATATTGCGCTGTCCATTAAAATGTTTCTCTAAGACACAGTAATGATGTAAAAATAGAGCGAAAGAAGTGTCCCACTGATATTTTTATAGGGAGCAAGAAAAACAAAGAACACTGATAATATAAAACGAAAGATAATATAAATAATAAAGCTGAAGCAAATCACGTTAAAGTTGTCTGGAGGGGGAAAGTGGCTTTTATCACTGAATTCTTTCTATACAGCTATTGTGTGCTTGTAGTAAGATTTATAAGACACACAGACTAACTGTCAAATTAAAACATAACCAACTCAGTGATTTTATTTAATAGGAATTTTTGTTCTTTAGGGCTCGTTCAGACCTTTCTGCTGTTACTGCGCTTTTAGCCGCTTAGACCTGAAAACCTGGGCTGAATGGGTTATTATATCCTAGTTCCCACCATCACATTCTAGAATTGTATAGTAAGTTTAAAATTTTAGAACACGATCCAACCTATTTCTCGTGTGTTACTACAAGGTAAAAGCTCTACACACGAAAACATATGTCAAACCCAAGCATTCTGTATACTGTGCGCTACCAGTACTGCAATAGAAATGCAATAAGTTCTAATGACAGAACTCTGATGGGCTCTAAAAAAAAAGACTTACTTGGGACAAAGATGAATAAATAGCAATAATAAGGCAGGATGCCCAACAGTTCCATCATAGTACGTAGCCTCTATGAATGTTAAGGCATTATATACTTTATGGTTAGTGCCCCTTTAAAGGAACGCATTTGCTAGAATTTGTCTGCTTTGTCTCTTGAGAACTTTACTTATCAAGTGACATCTGTGCTCAGTATTTGTCTCTCTGTCTACAGCTCGCTCTCCATGCTGCCAATATATCACTCTGCTCATACCTGTAAGCTCAGGGATTCTGTTCTTCCGTTGTTTACATCCAGACTTGTTCCTTTATCAGATCTTTACCCCAAAGTATTTTTCATTGATTGACACAGTTGAGGAGAGAAGGAAATAAGAAGTCAAGTTACGACTCTCATTAAAATCCAAACCTAATTACTAAGTACTTAGAATCTGTTCTGAATCTGAAAGGGATCCAGTAATAGAGAACAGTGTTTGTCTCTGCCGGGCTGCAGTTTATCAGGACATTCTATACTCGCACGTCTCCTGGGTGATTGTGCCACTTACCACGACATCTCTCGCCAGAATCAGGCCATGTTTTCTGGCTTACGCTTTCCTGTTATATAATGAAGGACAGTAACCTCTGATATGTAGGGTGCTCTAGATTTCTGGGCATCACCAGTTCTTTATGCCGAGGGAGAAATGATAATCAGACCAGTTTGTTTAAAGTAATTTCTCCCAAATCCAATATAATCATGTTAATAATAATTGCGAGAATGGGCAACAAGTAGAATGTGTACTACGTGGCTGCCATTACCTTGGTTCTTTAATGGACCGTCCCATGTATCCGGAAGGTGCTGTCAAGAACAAATGAATTGTCCAATAAATCAGGCCACTTTTAATAAATTATTTATTATCGTTTATATTGAGCTGTTCATATTATAGCGTTCTACAGAGAATGTCATCATCCACATTCGTCCCTGACCCATTGGAGCTTACAGTCGAAATTCCCTACCCCGCACACTCTGGTTTCCTATAATTCAGGTTCAGTTATATGTTTATGGACTTTAGAACAACCTGAATTATAGGTTTACAGTGAACCTGTCGTCTGTAGACCGTGAAGACAGTCATTTCGTGGAGTGGACCGCTTAGGAATTCATTAGGAACCAGTCACATCACTGAGGTAATGGGTGAGGTAGCCATTTTGTAGGGTAAAGCCAATAGTCCTGAAAATGCAGCCTCTCACTTTCTATCTCTGAAAAAAATTGTTAGGCCAGATTTTCATCAATATATTTTTTGACCACCAAATGGCAGCCTCCACTGGGTGTACATGCGTACTGGACTACTTTATATACCTCCCCCTGGGGCATGATGACACAATTCTCATCACCACAGCCCAGCTCCCTGCTGTGATTCTCGTCATCACAGCCCTGCTTGTTTTGTAAGAAGGTGGAGTGCGATCCGGGAGGCTGGCCTGCGTATATGACTGGTGCACATTCATTCCTCATGTTTGCTTTGTATGTCCATATCTGCATAAACGTCAGACGTTTTATAGCTTTTTTATTATTATTTTGCACCCCAAATTTGAATACCATAGTGCCATACATCAAGACTGAAGAATTCTACTAAGATGCTTTATTTATGTTTCAATATGTAATTATTTATCGTTTATCTTCTGGGTTGAAGGAGAATTTCTGCAGAGGTTAAGAACCAGCAAGACACATATAGGACCCAGGATGTCCTTTGGAGAGCTCGTAAATAAAACAATTTCCGCTTTAGCAGTCCGGGTCCCAGATGACAGGTTGTGTTTCACTTCTAGGAGTCGGGGCACTGGAGGGCAAAATACGCATTATGAAATCACCCGTCTGATTGAACCCCGGCACTCATTCAATCCATGTATTAATGAAATCCATTGTTACAATTTACCCGACACTTTTCGGATAATGTCAACATTAGCAAAATACTATGCCATTTCAGTGTAATTTAGGTGTGTCTTACATGGCTTAGGAGGGAATACTTATCAAGCTGTCACAAGAGGTCAATGAATGGTTATCCAGTTTGACAGCAAAACTAGTTATGTGATATCCTGGAAGATGGAAGGGATATAATCACGTACAGGCAATCGGGGCTTAGAAATAAATGGTTTCTGGATAGTGGGGTTTAAGCACTCTGAGTTGACTGAGCAGCCTGTGATTTATACCGCTGAGCCATGCTATAATTGTCTTTATATAAATCTGTTATGCAACTCTCTCCTCTGTTTCTGGTAAATTATTGTTATTCTTAATTCAGTCTTTTTTTTCACTTGTCTCAGTTCTTTCTATTTTATGTTCCTGCCTGTAAGCACATCAGGACATAAAACCACCAGAAAAGTGTACACACAGGAGGCAGATATTTTGCAGCGTTAACCAATATCCATGAGAAATGCAGCTTACCAATTCACTATGAACCACAGGCATCCCGACGCAACATGTCCAGGTGATTATGGGCCTGATTGAGCGGAACGCAAGCGTAATTGCTATGAAGCATAATTTAATCTGGAATAACCTAGCTAATTCAGCAGGAACAGCTTCCGACATGCAAACAAAAAATAATGTTTTTATCTTTGCTACAACATGCTCGGAAAATACTAATCTATGGCCGAGAGACTACTAAAGTCTCTAAGCATCTGTTAACCATTCTCAAATCCCTAAGCTGTTCGGGTGTTCATCGTTGCCATCATGATCGTTACTACGTACACCTGCACCTAAAATCGCTTTTCGGTCGATGTCCCTGTCTGAATCCGTACGCGGTTACTTACTGTACATTGCCAACGCTACAACATCCCTTCACTCCCTCGTCACACCTTTTGAGGTCTGAATAGCTGCAGTTGCCTACGTTCACTTTTTGAGCACGCGCTGTGTCTAAAATTCAAAAAGATATGCAACGGCAACGGGTGCATACCACACTCTGAATCACGCCCTATGGGACTCCCAGTAAAATGACTGGACGAATAATGGGCCAGCCCACATATTGTCAGCCAAGTGAATAGGCAGCTGGTTTTGACCCTTAAATTACATTTCTCATGTATTTTTCTTTGTACGGGGCAGCATATAATATGACGTCACTTTAAAAGTTTGTGGAGTGTGACAAATATCAGTAGTCACACAGGTCTGTCGCTGAGGATTCTGGGACATTCAGACAGCGGTGACCGTTCTATAAATAAATGGTGGCAGACGGCTTTCTGCTGTTCTCTGAGACACTTGACATTAAGACATGTAGATTAAATGATATAGCAGACTTTTCTCTTATGTAATCTTCTCTGGCACATGTAACAAATACAGTTTATATACCTTGGCACTCACACAAGTGTCAGTCAAGAAACATGGTGAACATGTGTTGCTGTCAGATAGCGGTGAGGCGAAGTGGGTTTTTATACATTTTTTATTTAAGCAGGATTTTTCATGCATCAATTGGTAGAGGGAGGATGTATTTTCATTTGAAGGAGCAACAAAACCAATGATTCAACATTAAAACACCTGTGATACCTAAAGCTGCTCTCACTGTGTCTGATGTTCAACATGCAACAAGCCAAAAAGCTGTGCGCCAGAATTTACAGTGCTTGTACTAAACAGGAATATACTCAGAAGCAGCGGGCCGGCGGTGTAGTAGGGGGCCCTACATACATAAAGCTGTCAAATAAATGTGTCTGGTTATCTAGTTATGAGAGTGTGCAGGTTGTTTCTGATGAAAAGTATTACATGTGGTGTTTTGGAGGGGGTCTTAATATATGTAATGCCGGTAATAGTGAACAGTGACCAGGCCATAAGAATAGATTTTTTTTTTTGTTTATACTTCTGATTCAATACCTGTTTAGGGGACTTAATCTAATAATTCTAAATAGAATATTCCAATGTGATTACTGTGACAATCTATTCTAATATATTCCATCAGTTTGTATCTGTCATAGCCACTGGTGGAAGTGGCCTGGTATATGGTAGTATGCCATACCGCCACTTCTACTGCCTTCATTGTAACACTATAAAATTCCATTCACATACATTTTCCATAACACCACTTATAAATTTCCACTTTGACCACTGGCCATAGGTCTCTTTCTGTTGGTCTATAATGGCTATCCTTCCGTCTGGTCTGTCGTGGCTATCCTTCCGTCTGGTCTGTCGTGGCTATCCTTCCGTCTGGTCTGTCGTGGCTATCCTTCCGTCCGGTCTGTCGTGGCTAGCCTTCCGTCCGGTCTGTCGTGGCTATCCTTCCGTCCGGTCTGTCGTGGCTAGCCTTCCGTCCGGTCTGTCGTGGCTAGCCTTCCGTCCGGTCTGTCGTGGCTATCCTTCCGTCCGGTCTGTCGTGGCTATCCTTCCGTCCGGTCTGTCGTGGCTATCCTTCCGTCCGGTCTGTCGTGGCTATCCTTCCGTCTGGTCTGTCGTGGCTATCCTTCCGTCCGGTCTGTCGTGGCTATCCTTCCGTCCGGTCTGTCGTGGCTATCCTTCCGTCCGGTCTGTCGTGGCTATCCTTCCGTCCGGTCTGTCGTGGCTATCCTTCCGTCCGGTCTGTCGTGGCTATCCTTCCGTCCGGTCTGTCGTGGCTATCCTTCCGTCTGGTCTGTCGTGGCTATCCTTCCGTCTGGTCTGTCGTGGCTATCCTTCCGTCTGGTCTGTCGTGGCTATCCTTCCGTCTGGTCTGTCGTGGCTATCCTTCCGTCTGGTCTGTCGTGGCTATCCTTCCGTCTGGTCTGTCGTGGCTATCCTTCCGTCCGGTCTGTCGTGGCTATCCTTCCGTCTCGTCTGTCATGGCTATCCTTCCGTCTGCCCTGGTTGTCTTTCAGCCTTGCCTATCTTGCTAGTCTTCCTGTCTATCTAGTAAGAGCTGTAATGAGTTTCAGTGGGTGGACCTGTTTTGACTGGAATTATCTCAGGGTCAGTGTTTGCATTGTCGTGTAGATGGATAGAAATAAACATAAATCAGAGATGAAAGTGAGTTTGACAGATGAGTGCTGCCTAACTGTTAATAACAAGGTCATATACCTTGTAATAAAAGTGTCCTTAGACAGGTATGTATGAGACTATACCAGTAATCTGATAGTGCTGTCTGATGGATACCCGTCTTCCAGGGCCGGACTGGGACTAAAAATCAGCCCTGGCATTTAAAGTAAACAGGCCCACGTCAGTTCCAGCAGGAAAGAAAATATGTGCCGCAGCGCCGGCGCCGAACAGGGCGTGACCTCATTGTGTTGTGGGTGTGGCCAAAATGGGGCATTGATACATTATAATACATTACATTTATCACGCCCTCCCAGCCACATCACACCATCCCCCAGGCACATTGACACCCCCAGCCCACTGTACTTATCTATGTTTCTGGTGCTGCTGACATCCATACGGGTGGGAACATCCTGTAGAGTGAGCAGGGAAGCTCTTTGTCTCACGACATTACCAAATCTTGTGATACTCAGAGCTTCTCGGCTTCCTCTGCAGTCTGTGTACTATCCTGGGACTGGGAGCAGCTATCAGTTCCCTTCCCCTAACCAGAGGTGGAGTAAGGCCCAAAGTATTTAAGACAGCAGGGCCCCTAACATGGTTATCATTTTAGACAAATACACAGTCACTACTGTTAGATGCACACAGCTCTGCCTTCACAAGCAGTACGTTGTGTAGCGGGACATACCTCCCAACTGTCCTTGCAGTCAGACCAAATCCTGACTAAGGGAGACAGTCACCCAAATTCAGGACTGCCCCACCAGATTCAGGACAGTTGGCAGACTGTCCTGCTCTCTCCTACCTGTGTTGGTCACTTTCACCTCTTGTAGTTGCTGGTTTCTTTATCTCAGTTCATTCTTGTCTTGATCCTGAAATATTGGATGCCCTATTTTGAAAGAAATGGGTACATGAGATATAGAAAACAACCAACCCCGGTGTTAAAACAATAGCACTCACATTTTATAATTAGGCCTCCCTCCAGTCCCCACAGTAATAATAATAATCACATTTAATAAGTAGACCTATATCCCTCCAACCAGCCACAACATTAAATTAACAGTATACCCATATACTCAAAACATATTTCCCTCCCTCCAAACAGTCCCAGCAATAAATTAAATAGCATTAAAGTTTATTAAATATAGCCATTTTCCACAACCATCCCCGACAACAAATAATTCATCTTCACATTTAATAAATACCCCTCCTCCCCAAAATCAGCCCCATATTCAATTGATAGCCCTAAACCACCCCAGTATTAAATGAAAGGTTCCTTCACCTTATCTTAAATAATTAGCCCCCACCTACATTCCACCATTAAATAGCCTACCTCCCACACTATATTAAGATCCTCCCTTCCTTCACATATTATATTAAAATACTGCGCACACACACACACACGCACACACACACACGCACACTATATGAACATGGCCAAACACACACGCACACTATAGCAACATGGGGCCACACATGCACAAAATTAGCCAAACAATTAGCCATACACACTGTTTGCCCCTCCCTTGTTTGTTTGTTTGCCCCTCCCTTGTTTGTTTGTTTGCCCCTCCCTCGTTTGTTTGCCCCTCCCCCGTTTGTTTGCCCCCGCCGTCCCCCCGTTTGTTTGCCCCACTGTTACTTACAAACACACACTTACCTTTTTACATCCAGCAGCAGCACTCTGCGCGCTGGTCAGCGAACAGAGAATTAGTGACTGCCGCCTATGCGAGTAATCACATGGGACAGCACCTGTCACGTGGTGCCGTCCTATGTGATTACTCGCATAGGCGGCAGTCACTGATTCTCCGTCCGCCGAGCAGCGCGCAGAGTGCTGCTGCTCGGCGGACATGCGGACCTGCGCTTCTGTCACAGCTGATGTAAACTCAGAGGGGCACATTTATCAATCATTCTAAAAAGGAATCGTGGAGCTGTTGTCCGTAACAACCAATCAGATTCTAGCAGTCATTTATCTAGTACATTCTGGAAGATAATAGCTAGAATCTGATTGGTTGCTATGGGCAACACCTTCACTTCTCCATTTTAGAAGGTTTGAAAAATCTACCCCAGGGTATATTTAGTGTCGGAGATCCAAATACACTGACCACAAAACTCCCTCAGCCTTGCTTTAAATTAAGTCTCAACAATCATCTGATACAAGTTCTAGTAAAGTTTTTATTTCTGTTTGTCACGTAGATTTATGGAATAGATAAATATTGTTGTGAGAAACACCGAGCAGTCACCATAGTTACATTTATTTGATCTTGCAATAATTAGCTAAGTTTTTGGTTGCACAATTCTTTTGCAATAGCTGTGCAATCGCTCCATTGCACAGAACTAGCCTTTGTTTAAACAGTGATGTCATGCAATGCTTTCTCAGTGTCACCGTGTGGAAATAAAAGAAAGAAAATGTGTTTTGTAATGCTGCTTTCAGATTACATGTTACTTCCACTCATTTTATATTTTGGTGGAGACAAATCTGCATCAAGGCATAAAATTACTTCTCACCAATAACATTAATATGGCCTTTTATGGTTCTCAAAAGATACCTGATGATTCCTGTTTGGACATCAAATGCAGGGAAATATTTATTTAAATGTATCCAGCTAATACTGTTAATCCCAGTACATCAGATCATCATTTGAATTCGAAGGCCAGATTACAGCAAGAACCAAATCTGTGTTAGTGACTACACTTAATGGTGCCAGTTTTTCAAACCCTTTATACAGTGTGTATTGTTCATTATCTGCAAATGTGCCTCACACACAATTTGTTCTACAATGCCATCATATTAGCACCGTGCCTAAATGGTTAGCACTTCTTCCTCACAGCACTGGAGTCATGATTTAAATTCCCGACCATGTCCTTATCTGTGTGGAGTTTGTATGTTCTCGTGTTTGCGGGGTTTCCTCCTGGTGCTCTGGTTTCCTCCCACACTCCAAAAACATACTAGTAGGTTAATTGGCTGCTATTAAATTGACCCTAGTCTCTCTGTCTGTGTGTGTATGTTAGGGAATTTAGACTGTAAGCCCCAATGGGGCAGGGACTGATGTGAGTGAGTTCTCTGTACAGCGCTGCGGAATCAGTGGCGCTATATAAATAAATGGTGATGCTGATATCCAGTGAGATCTTTATACAGTGCATCCAGAAAGTATTCACAGCACTTCACTTTTTCCACATTTTGTTATGTTACAGCCTTATTTCAAAATGGAATAAATTCATGTTTTCCCTAAAAATTCTACACACAATACTCCTTAATGACAACTTGAAAAAGTGTTTTTTTTTTAGACTTTTGCAAATTTATTAAAAATAAACTAAGAAATCGCATGTATATAAGTATTTGCCATGAAGCTCAAAATTGAGCTCAGGTGCATCCGTGTAGGAATAAATAAAAGGACATTTCTGGGGAAAAGTTGTGTACCCTACAGCTCCCAGATATTTGCTTTTGTTTTCTAAATTGTTCTAGAAAAAGTCAGAATCTGATCATTTGCTTTAGGCTACATCACCTTTTTTCCCGTGCACCAGTTTGTATAAATGTCTTCAAAAGAAATAGAACGTTCTCATTACACTTCATCTGTATGGCTGCTATCTTCCCATTACTCACAATGTAAACAAATGGTGAGACCTTCAAATTAAATGGAAGTGTAATCACGCTGAATCAAGTGACATATTGTCTCTAGCCGACATCCGTCTTAATAATTATCTCTGACTCTGGGCAAGACGTTGGCATATGATTCAGGATGACGGAATGTGTTTTATCACTTGTTAGTCTCTGGCATTATTCTCGTCCTCCCATTTCTAAGTAATAGTGGGAGAATATTCAGCTCTGAGAGTGGAGCAACAACCTCTTCAGAAAGATCGTACAAGCTCTGCCTATATAATAGCTATACCTTTGTCTGAGCTGTTTTCTGTGCAGTTACACTTTTCATATTGTAACATACATGCCTACTCTCCGGGAACGTCTGACAGACTCCCTAATTTTGGAGAATTCTCCCAGAACTCCCGGGAGAGTAAATCACCCTCCTGGATACAGACCGATCATATTTAGTCCTCACGTTTGTCCCAGGTTTTCCAAGGTCAATCCTATTTTTTCCCTTTTGAAATATTTCCTGACATTGACCTAAATTAGAAGGGTCAGGGGAGAGTTCCTATAACTATTTTACTTTATTTTGGAACCCAAGAGGAAGTGTTATGAAACTTGCTACAGCCGTAACATCCATCTGTGTCCAGTTACTTGTATAAGTATTATGAGAGTCCTAATCTTATGACAAAGATCTTTATATAAAACAGCCATTGTCAGCTCACTCTCCACAGTCTGAATGCATGCAAAATCATTTTCACATAATCATCAGTGGAATCAGGTAGTACAGGAACTTGTAAAAATGTCTTGGGGTGAGTGCTATTATTATGTATTGTGTTTAGACAGTTACTATTTGGAGACTAATTATAATAGTTTAACAGAAATAAAGAAATAAACATTTTGATCTGAGTTAAAAGGTATTGTCAACCTGTTTCCTGTGATCTTATAGATGGGGACACTTTGTATTATTTTTACAGGTCCAGTAACTCTGGTAATAGGGTACAAAAATAATTTCTGTAGAAATTCAGTATTTGGCTAATATTATCTATTCTTTATTAATCACCCTCTCAATCCCACCCCAGCGATTGCCTGCGACATATTTAAAGCAACACATAGACCAAATCTCTGTCCTGGAATCATCTTGATACATTTGTAGTTATTACAGTATTCTACAATCTGCCTCCCAGTCCAAGTGTTGCATTGCTTTCCCTCGTCACTCACACTGTCACATCATCAAGGTCAGCAGCCAGACATGAGGAACATTGAGCTGTTTGTCCTCTGCTGTGTGAAAACCTCACTTCCTCTCTGTGCTGCTGCAACTTTCACTTTTCTGTTGTTGGTGTACCTGAAGCCCACCATATATCAACTATATACCATATATCAAACCAAATGGGGTTATAATGTATGGTAAGAACCCATGCCGGCAAGGTAAAATGTGTGGTGATAGGGGGGCCCAAGCTATCACTTTGCAGTGATTTGGGCCCAAGCTGGTAAAACGTGGGTATACAATATTTTTCTTAATTATATGCTGACATGGTAGCTAAGGTGTTTGTTACCTATTACTATATGTATGTCATACTTGCCAACTTTCCCTGAAATAGGGGTGATCTCCCTGAAGAGTCTGGTATTCTCCCTGATGCTGAGCCAGCACAAGACGTGGTTGGCTTCGCCATCTGTGACATGATGACACAGTAAAGAAATTGTGTCCTATGTCCATGTATTGATGCCTATGGAGGTGGCCATTTTCATGGAGACCAAGATTTAATGAAAGACTGACAGGTAAGACAACATCACTTCAGTAATGGAGGCAGAAATATAAAAGGCACTTCATCCTCTAGAGATTCATTATCTGCTTTTCTTTAACACCTAGTTGCCTACTCTCCTGAAATGTCCGGGAGACTCCCACATTTCTGGGAGACCTCCCGGGAGAGCAGGGCAACCTCCCAGTTCTCACCCCCTGCAATAGATAAGTGGCGGGGCTTAATGACTCAAATATTGTGTCATCTTAGCCTAAATGATGTGATTCGCCAAGCACCGCTGCGGCACACCCACCTCGCCCTGAAGCCAACTCCCTGAAGGGATCTCCCTGAAGCCAACGAGGAAAAGTTGGCAAGTATGATGTATGTACCTATAAGAACATTTGCAAGTCTTGCTAATTAATACAAAATTGTGGGCCACAACTTTTTGCATTAGCTTCTAACGTTTGGGAACTTTTGCATGTCCAGGACACCCTATATGAACAGGTGTTTAACACAGTCATGATGTGGAGTGGACACTAGTGTGTGCATGGTGCAATAACAACATTATATGGCGCCTGACCATCTCCATTCAAAACAGGAACATACTCTTTATTTAACTCCTGTTCCTCCAGCATAGAAAAGCGTATCAGTTGCAAGAATATTCACAACGTAAACACCTTCACTTTCTTCAGCACTATCTCTTCATATCACACTCCTGCTCAGTACTTATAAACTCACAGCATGTTACAAACCTGCTGCTGGGAGCAGTAGTTCCACAGGTTTATCACACAGGCTCTTCAAGAGATTTCATGTAACTCAGTCGCAGGCATGTAGATGGACAATTACAGACGCACAGGACCTCCATCTCAGGGATTACTCTGCCATGCAGTCTCCAACCTCTACACCAGCCACACTTCCCAATTACCCTCCCCCCTACCCAATGCCTTCACGGTATGGGGGCTTTTCCAAGGGGGCTACTACATGGGGTAACTGATGGTGCTTTCAGACTCTCAATAACTTTCTCTCTGTAGTGCCAACCTGTGTTTGCTGTGACGATGTTACTTCTGGGGTACCTCTGAAGGTGGAGATCCCCCTTGCTGGTTTCTTGCTCTGGCCATTTTAGTAGTTGGGGCTCTTCCCCTCTCTCTGATTAAACTGCCCCCCCCCCTTCCATGGCCGCCACTTTCAATATGTTGGGGCCACTCCAAGCACTTGAAAGTACCTTTCTGTTGCCTCTCGGTAGTGAGGGGTCTAGACACCCCCTAATGGGGTCATAAACATGCCTCCTACAGCACTCGCTGAGGACCCCGGACCACACAACTTCCTTCCCAGGTCCTGGCTTAACAATGACTGTTGACTCCCTAAGGCCAGGAAACAAGAGTCTTAACTAGACACTGGTCCCCACATGGGGATCACACACACCCAGCATTGACGCTTTTGCACGACTAAGCTCCGCCCCTGCCGGTGTCATAGCAGTCTTCGTCACCAGCGCCATATTAGGTGAGGCACTAGCCTCATTCAATTAAACATCCCACCCCCTTCCCGATTGACCTGGCCTGCCATCTCTGGTGGGAGGGGCAGGGGCCTAATGCTGTACCGCTCTGTGTTACACCTACGGCAGAGGTGCCCAAACTCAGTCTTCAAGACCTACCAATAGTTCATGTTCATTTCTTTAATCATGCACAGGTGAGTATTTGGCCGGGTAAGTATTTATCCCACCTGTTTCTACTGACAGAAATCCTGAAAACGTGACCTGTTGGTAGCTGTTGAAGACTGGGTCTGAGCACCTCTGTCCTACATTATACTGCTCTCAAGAAGACAGCAAGCTCAGCTTCAGACATCTGAGAAATGGAAGCATCATCAATTAAACAGTACTGTGCAATTTAGTACCTGGCCTCATTAGCACAAAGATTATTTACACAACAGCAAAGTCCTTAGGTGCTCCCAAAGTTAATAAGTGTAACCAGCTCAGCAGATCCATGTGATTGGCCGCTTGCATTCATTGTTAAATGTTTCATAATGCTCTGACCTAGATGATCCTCTCCTCAGCAATTTTCGCTGGTTACCGTCCAGCTAATCTGGCAGTGCACATCCTGCCTATTTTAATTAGTGTCTGTGTAAATAACTTGCCAACGTTCCTTTTTGTTGTATCTGGGTGCGTGCTGTGTTTTCTATAAACATTAATAATGCTGTTTTCATACACACAGGTCTTCTGATAAAGTGAACATTTTGACATTCCATCAATTCATTAGTACTGAGAATTTTAAGACATTTAAATATTTACACTGTACCCAATAATTACTCACAGATGGGTGAAAACCTTATTTCAGCACCTTGTCTGAATAGAACATAAACTATTTTTTGTGGGGATATATACTGTTAAGGCACATTAAGCTTATTTCCCTTTTTGTATTTTTATAACATAAAGATGAAGATGTGTAATAGGATTTTGGTAGCAGAGTTTTTTACTTTGATTAAAAAAATAATTAAAGAAGCTTCTGTTGTCTGTAGGTAACACATGGTCTGTATTTAATGTATTTATTTATATATTGGTTCATATAATTTATGTACAATGCAGTTAAATCATGTACATTGCTCCCCCACGTCTTAGGAGACTGAAATGTGACAAAAAGGTTGGTACTTAATCCACCTAAATAACCCTTTATAGCAATGATCGGCAACAAGCGTCCCTCCTAGCCGTCACCTGCAATCACCAGCTCCTTCCTGCTTTGTCAGCTGTGCCAATATATTATTACTGTTAGACGCCTCGTTCTGTGATTAAATGTATTGTTTTAACTCATCACTGAGATTATTGGTAATGTGCCGCCCTTCTACAGGTTAGAGGGCCGACCATACACCCCCTGACGTGTATGAGGTTCCTATCACTGTTTTATAGGCTGGTTGGACAAGAGCTAAGACATTAGGCATTACTAGTGAACCCAATAGAAAATAATGAGCCACTGTTTGACTAGATCTGTTTATTAAGGGGTGGGCAAAAGAAAAAACATTGACAGACAATAACAATTTACATTGACAGCCAATAACAATTTACATTGACAGCCAGTAACAATTTTGGAACCAACAGGTTTTATTAAGGAAACAGAGAAATGTTTACCATCATGAAATGACTCCTGAAAGTTAGAGGTCACCAGACATTTAGACATATTGGCTTCCTGCCTCCTGGGATTTGTCCGCTCCTAATCTGGGGTACACTGTGTGTGTATTTAATGTACCAGACTCTACATCTAGTTTATTGTAGCTTAGGTATAAAGGTGCAGTGTGATGATCATTTCAGCTAATTTTATGTTGAAAAATCTTATCAGGACACAAAGAAATAACAGTGTATGTAACATGGCTGCAGCTGTCCAGGCCACACACATTGTTGTATTTAGGGTAACAGTCACTGATAATTCAGAGCAATGATTTAAAGGTAGGAAAGTGCACCCACTGCCTTCATACACTGGAGGCAGCTCTTCTCCTGTCACGGTTGCATAGAAGTTTCATATATTATATAAATATTCTTACTTTACCATGCAGTACCGTTGGCTTTGTCTCTATCCCATAAATCCCTTGTGGCCTCCCAAACCTGTCCATTTAATTTATGTAAATGGCTCGTGGCACGGTATTATCAGGTGAGTGGAAGGTCTGACTTCATAATAGAGCAGGTAAAGGACGGCCAATCTCTAAGGTTGGGTGCACACTACAGAAAATGTCTCCCAATGTGATGTGATATCGTTAATGATTTTACAAATGACTGACAGTCCCGATCAGCAGCCGATTCCTGTGTACACACTATACACATTTTACATGATTTACCTCCAGATCTGTGCTCTTCATCTGTCATAACCATCAGCTGAAAAGGTTGTGACTCTATAAACTCTATGGAGATCTGCCTACACTGCTGGTTGGGAGTGTGTACACACTGCGGAATTGTAACGACATTGTTAGATTGTTGACCGAGATTTTTAGTCTGTTTATAAAATCAAATGATACAATGATCATTGGAACGTACACACATGTAATATCGGGCTGATTATTGTGTGATTGGCCCAATAATCAGGCTGGGCACACACTACAGGTTTTTTCACCCAACTGTTGGCTGATAGCCCGGACATAGAGATAACATAAATGTAGCGCATGTAGTACCATTAAACAAGATCAGGTTGTTAATTTGGACTTAAAGTATATTTTGTCATAGATAATGTTTAAATGTAAAGCAACAAAACATAGGATAAGGTAAAGATGCACGCCACCTTTACTGATACCAGTTATGCTACAATATTTGTATTTTCTTATCCTCCTGCAACACTTTTCGTCATCATCATCATCATTTATTTATATAGCGCCACTAATTCCGCAGCGCTGTACAGAGAACTCACTCACATCAGTCCCTGCCCCATTGGAGCTTAGTCTAAATTCCCTAATATAGACACACACACTAGGGTCAATTTTTGATTTCAGCCAATTAACCTACTAGTATGTTTTTGGAGTGTGGGAGGAAACCGGAGCACCCGGAGGAAACCCACGCAAACACAGGGAGAACATACAAACTCCACACAGATAAGGCCATGGTCGGGAATCAAACTCATGACCCCAGTGTTATGAGGCAGAAGTGATAACCACTGAGCCACTGTGCTGCCCATCTCATTTGGCCTGGCTTTATGCTTGGCCAAGAAAATTGTTTATACCTTCCGGCCATAAGGCTGGGGCTTACGGGCACTATTTTGTTTATTGACACAAAGCACTTATCACGTTGGCAGTTTTTTGGGTTTATTTTTTTTGGAGTTTTTTGTTTGTTTGTTTTTGTCACTTTATTTTTTCAAGGTGTTTGGGAGTGACATTTTATGGGCCAAGTTATCAGAGACTCCCTCTCAAAGGGAAGCTGCGACCAACCTATTGGAGAAAGAGGCACACCGTGAGCCATGTGACGGAGGAGGGCCTGAAGACCCACAATCCTCAGGGGCCATTAGGGATGGAGACAAATTGGGCCCTTTCCCTTTAGGGAAGGGTCCACAGACCCAAGCCCCCAGCACAGTCACTGCACTACACGGGGTGATTGGAGCACGCACCTCGGGCTTCAATAAAATAAAATTGTGATTTTGTACAGGACCTGAGCTTATCGACCTATACTCATACTTCCTCTTTTGCAGAACATGTCTAATTCTTATGTTAATTATTTATTTACCAACTGCAATATTTCATGTTTCAACTTCCCTATGATGGGTACATAGATATATTTTGCTTAGTATTTCATGCTTCTAAACAGGACTAGCTTCATAATTTTGCTAATTTTGGCCCCTTCGTGTACACCTGTATTTCTTGAGACTCTGCTGCAAATAACTTCTTCCAGGATCACTGTTCATGCTTATTTTCCCCTTAATGTGATCAGTAAGTATTACCACCCACACCTGACAGTTATATGAACAGTACCTACGTTCTGTTTATCTTCTGTTACCAGTTACTGATTTAAACCATTTTCCATGCAGCATCCAGTGAAGGACATAATGACCCCTAAAGGATGCCCATGTGGTTTAATAGCGATCGTTAGTCACTTGGTTGTCCCCCACAACTGTAGCCATGAGAGGGAATGTAAAAGGAGCTACTATGGATCATTCCTGTTCACTGAACTTCCTTTGAACTATTCGGTACTTAATCATGTAATATGTTTAATTCTTTAGACAATGGGGTGGGGGGGGGGTTATAAAAGTGCAAAAGTAAAGCAGCAAGAAGGTAATGTGCAAAAATGCTAAATATTTCTAAAAACTGTCAGATTTTATAGACCGATTTTGGAAATGTCCCTCACCAGGCCTTTAGTACAGACGCCAGGTATTTGTTTTTAGCCACAAATGTCACTTTAGGTAAATGTCACTCACAAGGTTGTGCTGGTTACACCACACAATGTTATCTAAGTCCCACCCCTGCATAGTCTGCTTTATAGGTAGACAGCTCCGCTGAGCCATATTATTGCCATTAAAATAATTTGCAAAATAACTTTCATTGAGGCTTACCTCCTCTCCACTCATCGTTTCATTAAATTGCTCAAGTAAACTTGAAAGAAGACTCTGATTGAGGCGGTATGGTCCATTGACATGAATTGATGAAGATCTGATGCTGAGCCGCTATGTCTCAGGTTACCACAGCAAAGAACATATCAATTCCTCCTATATGTTAATTAAAATAAATATTGTGGGCAGTTCTGATAAAGGCCGACCGTCTGCCAGTAATGGATGCTATGCAGACTAGCGGTGAACCGGTCATACCTCCAACTTTTTGACCTGCGGGATAAAGGAACACAGTCCTCAAATTGGGACTTTTCTGTCTCTATCGGGACGGTTGAAGCTTTGGCCAATCAGATACTGTTATTTTCCTGGGACAGTTTAGAGAACCAAAGCCGTCATCCAGTTGGTTGCTGTGGGTTATAGCACATTTTCTTTTTGTGCAACTCTTTCCAAAAATGTCCCAGGTTTGTTGTAGAAATAAAATAACTTTGCATGGTATCATTAATATGTTTTATTTCTTTAGCTTTTGGGTTAAATGCCCAATAAACGCATCATTATAATCTGGACAACCTGTGGCTTCCCGGCTGTTCTGAATCTGCCGTTACTTGGCAGGACATTCTGGGACTTGTAGTTCAGCAACAGCTGGAATTCAAAACCTGATTTACAGAATTATTTGTAAAGTTAATAATAATGTAAGCTCCAAATTGACACCATAGTAATGTGGTGCAAACACTTCCATCAGCTGTTAGTTCTTTTCAATGATATTTTATTCTATAAATTGCAATATTTCCTAATGACAGTGGGATCACTAGACAAGCATTGATATAGCAACAATAAATATATGCAGATAAGAGGACTGGCGGACAGGCTGCATGTTTTATGTTTGTCAGATCTTTATTGTCCTTGAACCCAGAATAATTAATATAATAAAAATGCAATGCTATTATTGGTGCGCGGTGGAGAAATGGCATTGTTTACAGTGGTCTTTGCGGGAGCTATACTTGGACCGTACGCCTGTTGATAAGAATTTAGATGCTTCCTTCCTCACTCCCTTCCTTCCCCTTCAATGCCTACATTGAAGTGCAGTTCTGCCCGAGACTCGCTGTAAATCTGTCATATTGTAAGACTGGAGGCATTTCACCCCAGCATGACCAGACCTTGATCTGTCTCCTTAGAGAACATTTACACTGATAGTGGATTAAAGTTAAGCGTGCTCCAGCCCACAGTATTTTTATATTAACTAGTTGGTATAGGGGTTACAAAAGTGTTACAATTTAGGATGGACTATTTACTAACACAGTGCAAGGGTGCGGTAACCAGTGGAGATTATTGTGGTGATGCTCTTTTTCTGGAGGATAAAAGATCTCAGACCTCAGGAAAACTAGGGATCGCCCCCAGAAGGGCTAACTGGCTTTAAAAAAATAATTTCAGGGAGATTGTGTAAACGCCTAAGTGTGTCGCTGCTGAAGGAGGTGTGAACATGCCGGCAGTTTGGGAGGCACTGTGGGGATCCACAAGGAAAATGGAGGATTATTTGAAGGGTATCTCCATGCCGTACCACTAGAGTGTGGCATGACGATCATGCACGGGGCTTGTGGCTCTCCTTTTACCCAGTGCAAAGCCGCTCTCCAACATCTTCCTAAATACACAGGCAATGCTGCTGTGTGCACTACTGTTAGGAGCAAGCAGTTGTCCTTAATGAGCAGAGCAGTGTGAAGCGGGACATACCTTCCCAAAATCTGGACTGTCGCACCAGAATCAAACTGTGCTGTACTCCCCTACCTGTTATTACAGATTTCACTACCTGCTGCTGATATCATAAACTCAGTAGCTGCTTCTCTGGAGCACGGAAAGGGATAAGTACATGAAATCTGGAAAGTCTACCCATGAGTGAACCACTTAAACCTCTGTTCCTCCAACCATCCCCAAATTAAAATCTCATTTTATAATTAGACCTCCCTAGCTGCATCCATCCCAGGCATTAAATTAATAGCATTGAAATGTAATAAATAGAACAAAACCTGCCCTAATGTTACATTTATATTACTCACATTTAATAAATAAAGCTATATACTCTGTAAGATCCACTGCAGCGTGCATTAAAGTGGCCGCAATTCTGCCGTACACAGATGTAGGTCCCTATTTCATTAAGGAAAGTAAGGGAAAGCAATGAGTAAGTCTTCTCCTGGACAAAACCATGTTACAATACAAGGGGTGAAAATTAGTTTATTATGTTGCACATAAGAAATACTGTCTCTCTTTTTCATGTAGCACACAAATACTTGATAGCTTTATTTATATATAAATCTGTCCACACATTTTAAATTTAACTACACATCCAATGTAACATGATTTTGCCAAGGTACAAAGTTGCTTCTTTTTTTTTGCTTTACTTTTCTTAATGAATTGGGCCCGTAATTGTTACTCTGCTCCCCAGTGTTTCCTCTTTGGTGGGGCATTGTCAGAATAACTCTGTGGAATTGATGATACCTGCCAGCAGTTGGCGCTACTGAGTACTGAGGCGCGGAGTCTAACACGCCCCTGGTTTTCACCAGGAACCCCCGCAAGGAGGTATGGACTTCGCTGCAAGGGACGCGCAGGTCGCGGCCCTCCGTATCAGTCAGCTGCCGAGGTAACAATTGAGGCAGCGGTGACAGCCCACCAGGATACAGGATGGAAGAGTAGTCAACAAGCCGGGTTACAACCAGACGAACGGATATAGCCAAATCAGAAGCAGGAGAATGCTCAGGAAGCCGGGTCAATACCAAATATCAGTCTAAGCCAGAATCAGGAACCGAAGGAGAAGTCAGGAACAAGCCGGGTCAGAATCCAAGTAACGGCAACACAGGAACAAACGCTGGAGCAAGGCTAAAGACCAAATACTCTGGCACTAGACATGTGTCAGAGGCTGCTTTATATACCCAAAGGTGCCTCCTGATAGGGTTAGGGTTATTTTGGCGGTAACACATGCTGGCTGCAGACAGGTGAGCAGAGATAGCGTCCTGCTGGTAGGCAACAGGACGTGGTTGCTTGGAAAGTGCAGGCGTCTGTCTCCTGCACCGAGTGTCAGTGCGGAGACGGCGCCTGACAGGCATAGAGTGATGGTGGTAATCACGCTGTGTTCCGACTACCGCTTCTCTGTCCGGCCAGGTTTCAGGGAGATTACCAGATTCTCTCAGGGAGTCCGTGGTTCTCCTACTATTACTAGAGTCTCCCAGAGATTTTTGGTAGAGTCGGTAAGCATACATAATGGTAGTGCCACTTTCTGCGCTCACAATATATGTTCTCCGGAAGCCAGGGTTTCACCTGCCTATTACAAGCAGTGTAAAGGTCAGAAGGTCGTACACACAGATGTTGGAAAAACAATGCTAGTTAAAGCATAGACAAAATTTTGTGCGTTATTCTCACTTTCACAGAGCTGTAAATGTGCGTTAATGCATTAGAAGAGCCTTTTATGAATGTTCATCTACACCGTAGTGTACAAAACTTAGATGGTTATCCCTGTGGTATCTGAACATATTACAGCATGTTAATGTGCTTATTACAAATAGAGTAATGCTGAAGTAGCCCACTTTGTATTCTGAAGCATTTTTATGTTGCCATGCAATGTAAATGAGCCGTGAAAACATTTACTGATTGAACACATGAAGAGAAGCTTTCACTACACCCATTGTCATTGCACTAGACTGCAGTTTAGTGATGATACTGATTCAGAATGCCATTGGGACAGACCACTTTGTATACAACACAGCGTTATGACATAGAAGGTTACAGCAGATAAGCAATAACTTGTTTAACACTTTTGCATAACAAACTGGTTTTGCCACTAGTGCTCAATGATTAGCACAGGAGATGACATATTTCTCCAGAATTATCACTGCTGGGGATCATATCTGCTAATCATAGGGACAATATGTGATAATTAGTGAGCAGAAGACCCCCAGGGCTTTCCTGCGAGTGCACAGGTCAGTGATGCAGAAGTGTTACACCGTGTTCCAAGCACAAGTCACCTGTACCTGTTACTAATTTGCACAAGAGTATAAACTGATTTGGCAGGTTTTCCTAACCCTACTGAATGATAGACAAGGGTGATAAACAAGCTGGGCTGTAGCATTGGTACACGAAAAGGTATCATTAATCTAATTGTGTCATGCTAGGATTTGTGCAATGTGTGAAGTCCGAAATGATATAGGGTTTACCTTATTCAGTCACGCTTGGATGATGAAATAAATTCTCAAGGATTTTTGAGATTTTCACCCCAGGCACAGTTTCTGGTGTAAAAAGCAGTATACAAATATACAGATATTTGAACATTTTAATTAGCAGTCATTACTAATACAGTCAAGGTATTAAAAATGTGTACAGATGCAGCCACTATTAGCAGATGATCATTGATATCACTTTGTCTAAACTCACAAAGATTTCTGTCTGGCAAATTCTTAAAGCCTAAAGCAATCTGTTTTGGAACAGTTTAGTTAGCCCCTCAATCTCTGTTGTACAGAGAATATTTGTCTTTCACATCAGTCCCTGCCCATTGGAGCTTACAGTCTAAGACACATACAGTAGTATTAATTTTGTCAGCAGCCAGTTAACCTACTAGCATGTTTTTGAAGTGTGGGAGGAAACCGGAGCACCCGGAGGAAACCCACGCAAACACGGGGAGAACATACAAACTCCACACAGATAAGGCCATGGTCGGGGATCGTACTCATGACCCCAGTGCTAACCGCTGAGCCACCGTGCTGCCCGTTACAGTCATGTTACCAAGTGCTCTGAAGTCTGTGTTTGGACCACTTACCCAATAGCAAGTTCAGTCATTGTCCCAGGTACCCCCAGTACCTGCCCTGCAAATAGTAGAAGCATAACAATGCATCAGTTCACTTGGGCCAGGTGACGTCATGAGGTGCAAATGTTAAATATAGATTCAGACCACAAAAAGGCTGCCCGCTGTGTACAGCAAAGAGATACACAGCCGCCAGTCCAGAGCTGCCTTTCATTCATATATTAATGAGTATATATCTGATTACAACCCACACTTCCGCCTTCTCTCCCCGCAGATATGGAAATGATAAATGTCACTAATGAAATCTCATTGATGAAAACATTTGTGGAATGAGAACAGATGCGTCTCCGTTTCATTATTCACCCCTCCCTGCTGCTACCAAATGGTCCCAGTCTTAGTCATATGTATTGTGCCAGGAACAAACAGTTGGGCAGGAGACACCCAGGAAAACATGAGATTCCTGGCTTGAACTGTTTGTTTTGCTTCTTTTGTTGTTGTTTGTTGTTTTGAATTATTTGTAGTAAACATACAAAAATGGTCAGTCTGTTGTTCTGCGTCCTGCGTTCATGGTCACTTGCACTATAGGCTTGCTCCTTTAATTGTAAGTTTAACTACTTTCATCATTCAGTCCCAATGATGTAACCCAGTGATGGGCAACAGACGTCTCTAAAGCCAATTACGGCCCCGAGTTCCTTTACTGTCAGATGTGTTTGTTATAGCTTGTAGTACTCATTTAAAATGCCTGCTGATATGTTATTTGCAGTTTGTGTCTCTTTCTTTGATTACCCTTAATCTCAGTAAAAATAATACAGTTAATGTGTGGTCCTTTTGAAGGTTAGAGGGCCGCATCACGCGACCCTCCAAGTCTTCCAGGTTGCCCATCGCTGCACTTACCCCTTTATATTGTACTGTAGCTGGTCACATGGGCAGAACCTGCTGCCCCTACACATGCTGAAGTTTGTTTTGCCCTTTCGTGATGTGATGAGAATGGAGGCAAGCGGGAAGCTGCAGGCTAACGGTTAGATGGAATGAGCAGGGTCCTCCAGCAGCACAAGTTAATGATGTGAGGCTCCTATAGATCTAGTGTGGGAGATAGTCAAATAGTCAGTACATCCAAGTTGTTTTGATGTTTCCCCTTTCTTAGCTTCATTCTTTTTATCTACGGTTTTGAAGTCAAATTGCCATTTGTCCAAAAATTAAAATACTTGAGGGTGGGTCGGAGTGACTTTATGTTGCACTCCAGCGAGAGACGACCACACTGTGGTGAAAGTTGAGAGAATATTTGAGAAAATGACTAAAACTTTATTTTTACCTAAGAGTTATATAAAATACTTGTGCTGTTTTACTGAATGAAATAATGACATACATTACATTAGAGTCTTTATTCAGGTAGCTCTACATTGAGACCGCTGATTGTTCCCCATATACTAGAAGTACACACTGCTTCCTAGGTACTGCTGCTATTAGCAGATACTCTCTCAGAAAGATAAGAGTATTACAAAGGTTTTGTAGAGATACACTGGCCCTACACGACTGAGATCCACAAATTGGGGTGAGACACACAAACTTCTCAGGGTTTTCTCTTTGTACTGTTTACTCAGCAGTGCAAAAATGTAAGGTTTTTTTTTCCTGTACAAGATTTCCATGGGTGGGAGGACGTTGCTGCTTTACTGTAAAATATCATAGCATGCAAAATTGTGCATATTTGCAGGGGTTTTCCTGTAGAGTAAATAGTGTTCCTAAATGGTATTGAAAGTGCTTAATTACAGGACACTATATAAACAGTGTCATATTCAACCTCCCACCCCGGATTCCTCATAGTCCCAACCTCCCTATGTATAAATTGGTCAAAGAAAAAATGCCTAAGACCTAAATTTTATTCTGCCATTAATCATGAATGATGATTTATACTCATAGGAAAAATAAATTGTGTGTGTGTATGTATATAATAAATATTTTGCAATAAGACCATAGTTGCTTACTCTCCCATCTTGTCCTTAAGACTCCTGGGGAGAGCGTTGCCAACTTCCACAACCTGCCCACTTCCTTAGTGAAGCGGATGGGGGGGGGGGGTCCTTAATGACTTGATTCACATCATATTGCGTCATACTGGCTTTTTCTCAGATGCTGCCCACTGCCTAACCCTGCCTATATATTATATTGCAGCTTACTACTCTCTGTACAGGAGGTTTCACTCTGTATATATTTTTACGTAGAGGATACTTAATAAAGCTTACAGTTGACAAAAAACGCCGGCGGTCCGTGCTGGGACTTGTAGTTCTGCAGCAGCTGGCGTGCCATCGGTTTGGTAAGCCTGTGCCGGTAGACGTCTGTAGTGTTTACACAAATACATCTATTTGTTTTCCATTGGAGGAAGTTAAATGTCAGATATCGCGTTGTTTGTTATGTTCTTGAAAGGTGCATGAACAGCATCCATATGGGTCATTGTCAACCTGGTTTTGGCTGATCCAAGTTTGTATGAAAAGATCTATTTTAGTTGGGCGCATTATTACATTTAAAGTAACCAGACCAAAGAAAGAGACCACAAGATTGTTGTGATTGCTAAGCTTCTCTCCCCAGTGAGCAATACTTCTGGGTGTGGATTGTAACTAGGAGTAATAATAACGAGCATGCATGGGAAATGGTGTGATAAATGTCTTCATACCTGTAATAAAGAAGATTGGAAAGAGGCTGTTACTCATCTGTAGCAGCTCTGTGACTCAGAGCCACCCCTTTATGTCAATGAACAGGATCTTTCTCAGTAAAGCACAGAATTAGCTCACGCTAGTCATCATTTCTGTGTTTGATGAATAAGGAATACAAGTAATAACATGCATAGTGTATATTTATATTCTCGTGTTTATTCTGGTGATCAGGAGGAGATAAGATGGTGTTTTAGAATAGCCTGATGCAGGGATGTCACTGCCACATGTTGCCATCATTAAGTGTACATCTGACACTCAGCCATTTGGTGGGCTTTATCAGTGTACAGTCTATCCCTTCTCTAGGGTCTTGTGGCGTCACTAGTCCCTACTGAATGGACAGACTACCTTCTCATAAAATGCCTGTCTCCCCTGTGTGCCCCTCTTATATCTAATTCTTTACAAGTGTTACACAATTAATAAGCATTTGATGTTACTGGGCAATCTCTCCTAATGTCTACTTTGACAACTAGTGGGTCTGCTTGGCCAGTCTCTATCTTTCTTTATACTGAGTAAAAATATACTAGACTCTTCACGTGAATAATTTTAAAGCCGTCCTACAGGTAAATGCATGGAAATTATATCTGTTTGTATATACGGCTGTCACTTCACGTAAAGAGCTTGTTTGAGTCATGCAAGACAGTAGCTATGTACCCAGTATGATATGTGGGAATATGGGCCGATTGTTACCCAATGGTAAGCATTTTGATTGATGTTTCTGAGTGTATGATTTGAGTGTTTATTTCAGATTTATTCCTTCATATTACTCCAGCTCTTCTCACACACAAGGAGGATATGGTTATGTTCCTTGAAGAGAACCTGGCCATGAGTCCTCTTTAGGGAACATAAGCATTGATTTAAACTTTTTTGCTTGACTTGCATCTTGTAGTTAGTAAAACGTTAAAACCACCGGCCTAATATTGTGTAGGTCCCCTTCGTGCCGCCAAAACAGCTCTGACCCGTTGAGGCATGGACTCCATAAGACCTCTGAAGGTGTCCTCTGGTATCTGGCACCAAGATGCGTTAGCAGTTGGGGCCTCCATGGCTCGCACTTATTTTTATAGCACATCCCACAGATGCTCGATCAGATTGAGACCTGGGGAATTTGGAGGCCAAGTCAACACCTTGATCTCTTTGTCAGGTTCCTCGCACCATTCCTGAACAATGTTTGCAGTGTGGCAGAGTGCATTATCCTGCTGTAAGAGGCCACTGCCATCAGGGAATACCGTTGCCATGAAGGGGTGTACTTGGTCTGCAGCAATGTTTAGGTCCCACCTCGCAACCTACAGGAGGTAAAGGATCTGCTGCTAACGCCCTTGTGCCAGATACCACAGGACACCTTCCAAGATCTTGTGGAGTCCATGCCTTGATGGGTCAGAGCCGCTTTAGCTGCATGCGGGGCACCTACACAATATTAGGCAGGTGGTTTTAATGTGACTGATCGCTGTATATAGAAATAAAATCTGTCTACAGAATAATTTATGTAGTATGTTTTGGTGAAGACTTTTATATAAAATTTGTGTGCGTAAACTTGCCCTTTGATTGCCAGTTATTTAAAGATAATCTGAATTGGGTGGTCAGTTGGGATATGTGCTTTTTTTATACCAGTTTGCAAGAATTGGTGCCTGGGTAACTGCCAGAATGTAGCACAGCACGAGCAGAATTTCTAGCAGATGACATGGAGCATAATCACACAGGTCAGGATGACACAGCACAGAAAGTTTCTTAACTTTTCCAGTAGAAGAATTACAAGCGGTCTATTATCTATGAACGTCTTCTAGGAAATGAGAGAATATTTCCCGGCTTTAATACCAGCCTATATCTTCTGTTTTCAAGAAGGGTTTTCAGTTTATATTGTCCAGGCATGCACTCTTCTAATGGCTTAGCAGAAAAACACGTGTCATATATATATTATATTGTAACTAAGCAGGCAGCAGTTTTCCATACTGCACATGGGAACATGGGAAACTTCTTATAAATGATTTGCAGAAAACAAGAATAGATTTGCAATGAGCACTTAAGGGTGGAACGTTGACTTGTTGCCCCTTTTATTAAACACAACCGTGACCTTGTGTGCCAAGGATTCGCTCAGATGGCCTGTGTGATTTTGAACAATTTTTTTTGCAGTAAAGTTACTCAAAAACTTTACACTTTTAGGAACACCTTCACTACTTTTCCAGATTTAAGCCACCCATGCTGGGTCCAGTTTGTTCCGTTTGATGGGTTTGAGAGACCAGTGTACTATGAATTAGTACACATAACACAAGACTAACATTGACATGAAGGAAGACGTGTCCTTTTTTCACATCCAAATTAGTCCTCTGTTATGAAAAACACTCTGTACAAGGCATCTGCTTCTTGCTCATAGCGATCATTAATCTATAGTGCTCTGGCTTCACCAACTCTATCGTAGGAGAAATGTAACACATTGTGTGTGGATTGTATTTTCCTTTTTACAATAAACATAAATTTTCTCTTAATAGTTGAGTAACATGGTAATATATAAAAGTACAGTAACATTAGCACAATATTCTCTAAATGACCTATAGTTAAGTAATTTTTTGGCCGTTTCTTCAAAATGTTGTTATATTAAACCATGATTTAAAAAGTGGTGTTAAAATGTCAGTGATAAAATCTTTAAAAATAATGCATTTTCCATGTAAGATTTAAAATGTTGTTTTTCGGTGCAAAAAAACTTTGTGTTATTTTGAGATTAAACATTGTTTAATGTCATTTTTTTTTTTTTAATCTTGGTTTTACTGAAGATGAACATACTGTTCCGTTTCCGAATCTGTCTCGTTTCATTTTACACTTCTATTTTATTTGTGAGACAGTTCTATAAATGTAGTGTTATTTTTGGATGCTGTTTTTGAAGTAGTTTAAAACCACACTCTTGTTTGTGATTTGTGTTACTAAACTGGAGATAAATGTTATTTATTTTACAGAATATGTTTTTAATTTAAAACCTTTCACCCAGAACTCAAAGTTAATTTAATGAAAATGTATCTTCACTTATCTAGAAGCTCCGTTTAATAACGGCTGATGACTTTGTATGTAAGGTGCCACACAGATCCGTAGCGCCGTTCAATGTGTCTGATGGCTGAAGTACGGCAGGGCAGATATCTGCACTAACTGTTTCTGGGTTTACAGACTTGTCTATTAATGTGTAATATGCTAATTCCCCCTGAAATGTTACAATGCACACCGAGCAATAGGTACAGATTGTGTAATCCTATCACAGCCCCATAAATCCTGTAAGATAGTAGTAATGACAATGTTTCTCCTTGTCCCCTAGTGGGTGTGTCACCGCCCCCCGCAGACGAAGGATTGGAAGATGAAGACGAGGAGATCGCCGTCACCCAGAGCACTGACAATTTCACTTGTCCTATCACACAGGTATATTGCTGCAGGTTGTCTCCGGACCTGTCGTGTGTTATGTAGAACTATAAATATCTGACAGGTTTAGTTATAAGATACAGCTGATGCATTGCACACAGTGCTGAAAATAGAGCAGATATTGGGATCATTAATCACAGTGCTCACATCGTGCTTGGGGCTTAGTCCTTCAAAAGGAGAAGGACCCCGTTCCTCCCCATTTCTCCAGGAGCCAGAGAGGGACAAGGGTCTTCAGGCCCACCTCCTCCGCAAGGCTTGGTTGGGCCTGTCAACCAAATGCCTTCCCCTGGCACTGGAGTCTTCAAACCCCCCCTGTAAGGAGGGCCCTTCAACGACCTGGGGAGGATGATCGCCCATAAGGGTCCCACCTTCCACTGTGAAAAACACAGACACACACACACACACACACACACACACACAAATAAAACTTGCAAAGCGTAAAATAAATAAGAGCCTTTTTGATCAATGTTGTCATGGGCTTCATTGGCCTTTAACCCCAATTTCATCCCCCCTCCTGTATTAGTATTATTATACTAGCACACAGTAATATCCACAGTGCCAGGAGCACCATGTGCTGCTTTTTGTGCTCAGTGGATATTACTCGGGAGGTGCCCTGGATTATGGATCAGTGGTTTTCAGGGTAATGCTCATGGTGGTCAGCAAGTTCTGACCCTGTGATGTCAATTCCTGGATAACTGATCTGTTCATATCTGGCTGAAAGCTGACTTCATCGCCCATTTAGTTTAAGACGAGAACAATGTGATCAGGTGTTGCAGGCTAAAATCATTGTTTAATAGTTATTTATGTTGGGGAGAAAAGCATGTCCACCAAATTAAACCCTTCAAGATGTATTTACTATCACAATGGAAAGGGTAAAGTCAGGGCAATAACACTATGGAACTCTTAATCAAAGGAGGTGCTGGTGGTAGGCTATAAGAAGTGATGGCGCCTACTCTGTAATTAGTCAATGTCCTTGTTTTATCAGTGCTCCTACAAATGGCAGTGACAACACATTCACTACTTCCACTTACTGTAAAGAACCTTTTTCACAGCTGGAGATTCACTCTCCCTTCTACCACCATGTGTCCCCGGTAGACCCACCCTGCACTGTACCGATATCTATTGTAGATATCGACCTTTGCATACAGCAGCCATTCTCCCCAAGTGTCACAGGTTTTTAGGTCGCTGACCCTGTTTATTTATGTGGATGTGCCTGAATTCAGGAATATACCAACATTTACCCTTCTGTGGTCTATGGCACCACAGTGTTACGTTGTAGACTTGATTCTGAATGTAAGCTTGTCATGAGTACAACATGATTATTTTACGGACTACCCCCTGGGAATTCAGAGGCTGAGTGACGGCCAGTGAAGAAGATACAGGATTATTTATAAAATATAAATCTGAGTAATCAAATGCATTTTGGTGATTTACAAGGTTTTGTTTTTTTTCTACCATGGATTCTAAAAATAAAAATACATCAAATTTTTCCATGCAAGTCACTGTTACAGAACAGGTGTTACAGTTGCCCTTGGCTGTAGTGAAGGCTATCTCCTTGGCACAACAATGCATGTTTTCAACCCTGTCATTGGATGATTACTATGTCTGTTAGACACCACAAAAGGGGAAAAAAAAATCAGTTATGACATATTTGTGTAATATTGTCATGTTTCCTGGAGTCTCAGCAGTTCTTAGAGAAACCCTCTAATTGTAATGAAGGTATTTAAAGTATCTCTCATTTAGGAGCCAAGAACGGGCTGCTCCTTGTATCTGGCAGGAGAATGCATGCCTCACTAGTAATTAGTTGTAAGGGCCCCGTGTAAACATCTTGTGTTGCACGCACTTTTTATATGCACACTAAACATACACGGAAGTAACTCTCACTTTAAATGATGGGGAAGATAGAAGTGCTCTTTAACCCTAGAAAGGCACAAGTCCATAGGGCCAGTGCTTTTATACAGGTGACTTCTAATGTCCATTATAATTTAAGTAGGAGATGCATTAATAATAAATGTTAAAGAGAGAACATTGAAAGCCACCACTTATACAGATATTGTTACCAGAATTTCTACATAGTTTTTTGCCACTTGGGCAACGTATAGACTTAATTTCTTATATATGACCGTTCCAGAGTTGTATATAGTAATCTATATGTGGAGAAATTTTTCAGCCTGAGAAAACAATATTGTAAGTTATGAACAAATCAACTCCACTTTTCTTACTGTTGCTTATTTTTCCAGTTGTGATATTCTAAAATGTAAAAGGCTCAGATCAATATTACTAATGTATATTTAAGACCCTATTAGTTTTCTGGCATGCTTTACACATTTCAAAATGTTTGAAGTATCCAGAGTTATTCCGATGTCGGCTACGTGATTCCGTTAATGCTGCAACTTGACATTGCCGCTACTTAAACAATAAAGTACAGTTTGTTTCCATATTGGTTGTACGATAAAAACATAATGCAGACACTTTGTGCTTTCCTTGTAATAGTTTTTTTTTTATACATGGGGCTCAAGTAATCACTTTTCATCCAACGTCTTCCATTTCAGTGTTTTAAAGTAGACCTAAAAAAGCTCTGCGCATGCGTCAGAACAGAACGTCCGCCAGTGGACGTAAATGCATGCAAATCATGTCTGCATACAAAGGACACTTATGGCTGCCTACGACTTGAAGGACAAAACGGGGTTGGGAAGAGGTGGGCAGATGTAGGCAATGTATAGTAAGGGAATGCCCAGGACGTGCCTACACAGATGGGGCCGACTCACGTTCTGGGTATCTCCTAAATACGTGTTTTTTAGCCGTATCCTTTACACCAGCTACAGGGGAGGTGTAAGTGCAGACTGATAGTGATGACTACACGTATGCATCCCAGAACATGTGTTTGCAAGTATGAGATACTATAAAAATGCATTTTATGTACAGTACATACTAAATTATGTATTTCATGGAAAAAAGTGTGTTTGTTCTGTCTGCATCCGACAAGTAACGTGTAGCCAAAGCATACTTATACCCATGTTTAAATGGAAACTTATCTTGCGTACAGGTTATGTGCAGGTTTATTAAAGGCAAGTTACGTTCACATAGCGTTCAAAGATGAATGAGGCCCTATATGTATAATTACAACCACACTAGCCAGGGATACATAGGATGAGACATGCTGTCTGATGTCATTCATAAATATCCAGATGTGAAAAGCAAAAACAGCACATCCATAAAAATATATAATAGTAATAATAATGTAAAGTTACAAAGTATAAAACTACTACTACACATATTAAGTTACAGTCACCAATGTGCTGTCCTGTTATTGCATTTACTATCTCAACCTATATCCAGCCTATACGTTCACCAGGAAGGAGTGACATCAGTGAAGCAGGAGGAGCTGGCTGTTAAGCTGGATTGTTGTCAATATTGGTTAAAGTTGCACAATGGCTGCTAACACTGCATGCGGGTGATGCGTCCGCTTAAACCAACTCACTAGCGGCAGTCCTCTGCTTAGACCGCGGTGTCTGTTGTGTTAGATCCTCTGTGTTCTTGCTTACTCTGACATTTCAGTTTTATGATAGTTTTGTGGTGTTAACCTGTCCTCTAATCACAGTTGGAGATGGTGAACCCAGTAAAAAACAAAGTATGTGGTCACTCGTACGAGAGAGAAGCCATCGAAAGGATGATTGAAAACAAGCTTCAAAAGGGTAAATCAGCCAGGTGAGTTCCCCAATAACAAGCTTTTATTCTTGGTGTAATGTAGAAGTAACTTCATTGTGAAACTTGCTGCTTCCTTGTACGACTAGACTTGATCTGTATTTCCCTTTCACTTGGCACTTTATAGTCCCCGGATGTGACTCATGCCAAGATAATGATATAAAATTGTAATTATGGACGTTGTGCACCCTCTCGCCTGAGAACGCTGGTCCAGTAGCGAAGTTTCAGGGTCTCGCTCTGTGTTGCGGATGAACTCTCCCTCCCACTTGGCTGGAGCGACCTTTATTTACCGTACATCCGGCCTAGGAGCCATTGTTAGACATCACAACACTTTTTAGCTTTGATCAACCCAAGTGCAAGTTACACAATAAAAGCGGATGTCTGGGATGGCTTCAGTCTTAGGGAATTCTATGTTAATGTTTAGTGAAATAAATACTTTATTGGCACAGGATACACTACAGTAATATGTTAAAACAAGACATTTAATCAAAGAAAGAGACAGCTGTCTGTAATAACATATCGGCAGGCATTTTTAAGTGTTATATTTTATAACAAACAATTCTGACAATAAAGCAGGAAGGAGCTGGGGGCCACAGGTGTAGGTACAGAGGGCCACTTGCGGCCCATCACTGGTGTAGATGGTAAAGGGCATTGCAAGTCCAACTCCTAGAATCTACTCTAAATAATTTTCACCTGAAGGGGCCCTTAAAGGTCATGTTCCAGTTTGTGGACCTCATGTACTGAAATAGACTCATAGGGTCATATTTGTTAGTGCCCCTACCTAGCTTTGATATGAATGAATTTGTCTACGGCTTTGAAAGTAGGTGACGTGACAGTAGGGACAAGCCGTATGGTGATACGATGTAGCCAGTGGGTCAGAAGTCCATTACCAGATATTACCATAGTGTCTACTTCCGTTAAATACATTAAGATCACAGAAGGTTGACACATCCCTTATGCCAACAATGGTCAACAGCTGGATTTCAAACCATAGATCACTTCTATAGTCACCAGGGCCTATATTCATGTGTAATAGACAGGGCTGGCTAGAACCAAGTACACGGGTGGGGATTATTCTTATTGGGATCACCCCTGGTTGTATTGTGGTTAATCTATGGCTGCAGTAACTAAAATGCACAAGTTAGGAATGAAGCGGAGATGCTGTAAGTATTGTTTAAATGGTGTACGAACAATTGTGTAATCTGTTTTGGGGGTTTTTTTTAAATCACTTTCTTGCATGAATGAGGTATGTCCTAAAACGGGCACTGTAGTAAGATATATTGTTATATACGTCATTCTGCTCTACACAGAGTCAGTCATTTCCATTTATAATCTGATTACATCTGTTGTCTTCCAGGTGTCCACAAATTGGCTGTGATCACTCTAAAATGAATATATCGGATCTCGTTCCAGACAATGCTCTAAAAAGAGCTATTGAAATACATAGCAAAAAGCAAGGTCGTCACTGAGCTGCGAATCGGCCCCAATCCCCCCAAAAAAAAAAAAAATCTAGTTATGTACCTTCTAACTAAATTTCAGATTACAAACACTTTGCAATACTGATGAAACAGCAGCAAAGTAGAAGTTTTGAGTAATACATACTCGTCTATTTAGTCATCCGTGCTTGCATTACTTCTGCAAGTAACGTTGTTGTTTGTTAATAAAACTGTTGTCTTTATACTGTTCAACATCTTATTTATATAATTTCAAATAATTCTAATTTATTTTTTTTCATTCCCAATAATGTTTTTGCATTAATAACAATAATTGGATCTTCGTTTACAAAGGTTCCTTTTCCCGATTTCGGGTAATTCTGTTGAGATAATGGGAAACTTTCAATAAAGAGAAGACTTGGTAATGAAGGATTCTTATTGTGAACAAATAATTTAATATAATGGAATGACAGCAGGAGAATTCGTTTTATACTATTAAGTGGCAGATTAAGATGGACTTGGTCCTCCACAATTTCAGTCATAGTGCATGTCAATTGGCGTATTTTTGGATACAAACCATAAAACACAGGTTAGTAGACAAAGTTCCTGACACACACAGTAATATACATGGTAGATGTTATAAATTATGAGTTCTATGGGCTGTTTTGGTCAGAGAAGATTATCCTTATAGATATACACATCATTCAGACCCAACAGGTAAGCATGTTCAATCCTGCATTCTCATTTACCCACAATCCTTCAAGCTGTCTCTTGCTCTGAACCTCAGTCCTGTATCTGCTGTCCAGACATAACCTCATGAATCCATTCACCCCTTATCACACTACAAACATCACACATTTTCCATTCAACACTAGAGCCCAATACAGGACTCCTTCTAAAATAAGGCAATATCAGTAATGTTTACCAACACAGTAATGGCAGCTTTTTTTTTGACCCATGAAGAAATAAGGGGTCAGTCACAGTTAGGCTAGGTGCACACTGGAGCGTTTTCGTCCAATAATCGGGCAAATCAGCCAACATACGACCGTCGGGTTAGTGTGTATAGCAGTGATGGCTAACCTGTGACACTCCAGGTGTTGTGAAACTACAAGCCCCAGCATGCTTTGCCAGTAGATAACTAGCTGATAACTAGCAAAGCATGCTGGGACTTGTAGTTTCACAACACCTGGAGTGTCACAGGTTAGCCATCACTGGTGTATAGTGACACGATGGTTGAAAGTCGTTCCAAAGTGTTGATTGTCAGCTCATTTGGTTGGTCATACTGTTTAATATTTTCCGACCGATCATGCAGTGTGTATGTACTCATGCTCACGATCTCCATAGAGTTTACAGAGTTGGGCTCTTCTCAGCCGATGAATGTCCCGGTGAATAAATGTAAAGAGTGCTATAGAAGGAATATTTCATTTGTTCGTTCTTTAGTTTGAGTCACAGAAGCTAACAAAATTCATTAGGACATGTGGATAGGTATAACAAGGCAGTTTTAATCAGTGTGACAATGTGACAGGAATGAATGAATGTTGTGCTGTCATTTTCTAAAGACTAGAGGACCAGATGAAGAGCACAGATCTGAAGGTAAATCGTGTCAGTGTGTATGTATGAATCGCCAGACTGATCGGACCTTCAGTCGTAGGTACAACTGTTTGATATAATACATCGGTTGGAAAATTCTTCAGTGTGTACCCAGCCTTACATGGCAGAAGACCTCAGCATAGCCCTACAAGTCAGTAGACTACAGGAAAAAACTCTCCCAAACCACCTCTTTCCTGGAGTCTGTACTTTTACGTTTCTCCTAAAATACTACAGGTCTAGTCTCACTTATGTCCTAAATTGATCATGAGTGAGGGGACACTTGGAATGTGCTTTCCAGTAAAAGCATAACTGGAAGGTGTAAGCCGCAGCCCAATATCCACCACTTCAAGAGCACTTGAAAATGGCAAGTTTCAAGTGTTTCACGTGTTCTTGAAGTGGTGGAGCACTTGGAACTTGGGGGGTATTGTGCTCCTCACAGAACACAGGGAACGCTCCTCTATACAAACCTTCACTCATTCCTCTTATTTAAATAATATCATCTCGCATTCAGCATGGAACTCCTCTAAGCTGCCTAACTGCTTGCATGAGGAGATGATGAATGGTTCATTCCCCTAGACACTGCTATTCTGGCTCACCAATCCGTACGCTGCGCCACAAAAGCAGGTGATTGTGACATCATAAGACATAAATGACCTCTAGTGTTTAGTATGCATTCACTCATCTTACACGGTTTCATATTATTATTTATAAAGCGTTTTGCCAGGAAGAAATCGATTTAGAGTTACCTCTGATTTTTAAGTGTCCTTCCTAAAAATCTATGATGAATCATGCTGACATTGTACAGGTGTGTGTATTCTAGCCTGCGGCAACCTGACCCACTGGGGTAAAACAATAATTTCCCCCTTCATAACCTCACCTGAACAGTGCCACAAGGTGATCAGTGTAATAACTTGTTATACAGAGTTTCTGTGGAATATCTGCATTGCTCAAGCTGAAAGTGACGCAGGCAGGTCCTGGCTGGCACTGTGACAGCAGAGAGTGTAACCGATGAAGTGAGCCGGAGGGATCTGTGTATCACAGCATGTGATTCATACATTGACAGAAGTGGGCGCACGACCGCTGCCTTGGAGGAAGTCACCACAAAACTGTAGTGAAAGTTCTAATTATAAATATGTCTATAATAGGTGTTCAGGTTTGTTCCTTGCTGCCTACATCACCACACTTGCTGCATACTGCCTCATACAGTCGTTAACCCTTTATCAGCCATGGCGAGACCTGAAACTAAATGGGGAACTCCTGCGTAAGGATGCTATAGCTCTAGGTAACCAGACACAGGGGAAACACTGCATGAGTGGCTCTATTTGTCTCCAACAACCTTTTACATGATGGATAAATAAATATATGCAATAAATACGTGTATGTGTATATATAATATATATTTATATAGTATAGTTTTTTAAATACATTTCATACATTGTTTTATCGCTGTACCACTGCAGCTAATAATGAGCCACGGGTGACCTGTACAAGTAGCTGCTGTTGACCTACTGAGGTCATCTAGGTGTGTTTGGCTCTAATTGGTTCCAACCTTTGACTCTTAAACTAATCCAATTCTTTGTATCAAGTTCATAAGGACAAGCGGACTGGACAGAAGAGCACGACCAATGTTTCTTGTCTCTGATAAAACTCACCTATTTTCCTCAAATCATGACAGTGCCCCTGTCACCCAGGTTGCAGCGGTGTGTGCTATTGGAGGGGCTGCACGTGCTGTCTGCAGCTCTCTCACAAGGTCGGGCAGCTTTGCCTGCAGTGTTTGCCCAACATGTTTGGACTGGATGGATCAACATAGAACGCACATGGGCTAGTCAGGCAAATCTTTCAGACCCTTGCATTTTAGTGGCACTGAGAATGTGCATGATTAGCTTTTCAGAGTGTTTCAGGTTTACCGGTATTGGTCTGGGTAGCAAGGAGAAGGAAATAGAGGACGGTAGCCTAATTCCAGTGATACTTGCAATTATATAAGTCCTTCCAGGACTGTGCTGTTTGGGGTAGCTCCACCATACGTAGGACAGAGTGCCCTCCAGCCCACAGAAATCATAATCTGTCCCTGTATGGAGAATTGTCCTTACTAACATAACCAGCCTCCCACAGGATATCCACAGTCCCCTCCTGAAGTGATCTGTGCTGCTGTGAGTATTCTGATGATCTGGTTGGCTACAGGTTGTTCTATGTCCACTCACTTCAAAACAATGTACAAATAAAGTTGTCACCACAGTAATTAAGATTTTATAGGTGTGTTATGTATATGTCAATTATATGTCCTGTCTGGGAGAGTTTGCAATGCAGGGTGAGCGTTCATTCTTCGAAATATGTTATCACTGCTATGATCTGACAGATACTGGCTCCAGGGCACAAACTTTCACTAAACTTATGTGCACACCTTTGTGGCCGGTGACTGCTAGTGTTATTTAGGGATTGGTGCAAGATGTTGTAACTATTGCAAATATCCAGCAATGTATATTCTCTTCTTTGAAATTGTATTATTCTTGGTTAAAAGTTAAGAACTACAGTGTATTGCATAATGTTTCTGGAGAAACAGAGATATGAAATACTGTACTTTTAATTGCACTGTCCTGTGACTATGAGAGACGCAGCATTGTGCATTTGAGCCTTAGTAGGCAATTATACTGCCTGGGGTGGGGGGCGAGCACAGGCCCATATTCTGCCCTCCTGATCTGTAGTCATTATCCCTATTCACAAGGTTTCCCAAACCCAGTCCTCAGGGCTCCCTAACAGTTCAGGTTTTTCATATCTCCTTGCTGGAGCACAGGTGTATTCATTACTGACTGACACATTGTAACAGTTCCACAGGTGGTCCTAATTATGTCACATGTGATCTGGAAAACCTGCACTGTTAGGGAGCCCTGAGGACTGGGAAACCCTGCCTATTCATATACAATTCCACATATCCAATAGTCCCATTTTTACAGCTGAAAACATGGGCGTGACCAGTGAATTAGGGGTGTGGCCTGGGTAGTTGCGGGACATTGAAATAATTGACCAATAAAATCCAATACTATTACCAATAGTTACTGTGTAGAAAAATACTTGAGCAAAGTGCTATCACGATTAATGTAATACAAATATTACTACTTTTATCATCATGATTTAAAACATGTTACATATTACAGGTTTTATGTTTGTTACATAATATCACACAGATAGGAAAATGTGCGCCCAATTATTCAAGCCCGCCCCCCCCCGGGCCACACATACAACTCCCTACGCCCAACACCCTCCTCTCCACTAACCTCACACCTTGCCCAAGTATGTTTAACCCACATGGTCTACCTGTCTGTCATATAGCTGGATCTTGTAGCATTTTGCAGACCTCCCCATCGTCCCAATTTAGGTGGGGCATTCCTGATTTGAGAGCTCTGTTTCGTCATCCTGATTGGGATAGCTTTGTCCCGATCGGTGATAGAGTTCATTATCACCATTTATATAGCGCCACTAATTCCGCAGTGCTGTACAGATAACACACGTCAATCCCTGACCCACTGGGGCTTACAGTCTAAATTCCCTAACACACACATACAGAGAGAAAAAGACACTAGGGTCAATATGATAGCAGCCAATTAACCTACCAGTATGTTTTTGGAGTGTGGTAGGAAACCGGAGCACCCGGAGGAAACCCACGCAAACACGGGGAGAACATACAAACTCCACACAGAGAAGGCCATGGTTGGGAATTGAACTCATGACCCCAGTGATGTTTGGCAGAAATGCTATTGAAGGGGGTAGGACAGTACGGCACAGTCTAGTATTTCAAAAGTGCTAGGCTCATCCCTGGGTGTGTCCACTTCCCCATCACCACACTGCCAACACCCCTTGTCCCGATCACGGCTACCCGAATGTTGGAGGGTATGCTTTGTACCATTACTACACCTGTTTATTACCCTATACTGGTATAACCATTCAGTCATACCAAACTTTAGAACAACAATAGGCAACCTGATACACTTCAGGGGCCACATGAAGTGGCCCTTTTACCTTCACAATGTCCGCACGTTACCTTTAATCTCGGTAATAAGTTAATACAATACATTTAATTCAAAAAAGAGACCCCGATCTAATAACATCAGAGGCTAGATTTACTAAGCTGCGGACTTGAAAAAGTGGGGATGTTGCCTCTAGCAGCCAATCGGATTCTAACTGTCTTATTGTAGAAAGTACTAAATAAATGAAAGCTAGAATCTGATTGGTTGCTATAGGCAACATCCCCACTTTTTCAAACCCGCAGCTTCGTAAATCTAGCCCCAGGAGGCATTTTAAACAAATATAACACAGGAAGGAGCTGGGGGGCCGCAGTTGAAGTCTCAGAGGGCCACATGCGGCTCATCACTGGTTTAGAAGAAAGGGGCTGCATTGCAATGAAAATGGAAAAAGCTGTATGGCCACTTACCCCCAATATACTAGTTACTTTCATATTGTAAAAGTAACTCTTATGGGAATGGGCCCTTTGGTCTCACAGAGTGATACAGCTATTGAAGGCTTCATCTTGTAAAGGATATTACTCACATCGGCTGTTTATCTCATACTGTATAACAGATAGTACCACGGTCTTATCCTCCACACACAGTTCTGATATGTGTCCAAACCTGATAGTCAGACTCCGCACCTGACTCAGCTCCTCTCCCTGTCCTGTGTGGTACAGTAATCCCTCTTTACTCAGATAATCAGCAGGTGTGAGGTTGTCCGACCTCGACTCTAATATAACGCACGGAAAGCAGCTGTGTACAATCATTACTGCTCCTGAATGTCAGCGCGATAGAAATCTTCATTTCCTTTCATAAAATGGCTGAAAATTGTTATAACATATTTTTTCAAATTGCAAAAATACCTCAATGTTTTATCCTCACTATAATTGTTACATTTTAAAAATGTATGTTGGCCAGATATACTTTTGAAAATAAAATAGAGGAAAAAAAATATTCAAAATGTAACTAAAATACCCAGTTATTCACAATTCCCTGTACTAAGTTAGATGCCAACAGTGGGGGACATTTATAAAAAGCTAAAAGTCAATGTTTTCATAGGAGCAGAGCATTTTGTCGTGGGTTTAAGAGGTCACATTCTGGTTAATGCGGAAAGATGCATGGAAACTGATAGGCTGTTTTGGGTCCCTAAAAGCATGTTATACCTCACAGCATTCCTTATTGGACACTTAGGACAACTCAGGCCACGCCTCTGATCCATACATACATACATAATGTCCATTTCCTGGGAAGCCACACCCTTGGTCATGTAGGTCACACCCATTTTAGCCACTGCTAGGAGGTAGGATAAATGTGTATGTGATCTCATGGTCTCAGAACGCAGCCGTGTAAAGAAAGTAGCGAGAAAAACCTGTACAAGAAGAAGAAAAAAAACCTCAGGGGTGGGGTCTAGTAACATGGCATGTGCAAATTTGGTGACAGGGGTTTAAGTTTTGCACTGAGGCATTTGAATGCCAAATTTCACTACCCTGACTGGTAAGAAATTCAGTTTAGTTCCACCTGGAGGGCCGAAGGTTGGATAAGCATGGTTTAGGACAGGCTTCTGCAAAGTAACGCTCCCCAGTTGCAGTAGAACTACAAGTCCCAGAATGCCCATGACAGCATTAAGGATGGCACTGTAGAAATAACCACAGTAAGAAGGTACATTTTCAGGGATTGCTTGAAACTTTAAAAGCTAAGGTACAGACTGATCAGAGAGACTGTTCCATAGTCTTGATTGGTGAAAGGCAGAATGGAGACCAGGGGTAGGCTGGTATATGGGAAGGAACGATCGGGGGTGCAGCATTGTTAAAGTCTTTGAAGGTAAGGACTAGGTTTTTACATTGTATCACACCAGAAACGCTGGTGGTCTAATGATTGACAGGTTGCAAAACGATCATTAGAGACAAGTAGTTTAGCATCCACATTCAGAAGCAATTGAAGTTGCGATAGAGGACAAAAGAAAAATTAAATGTAACCCCTTCTAAATTGGCTTGTGGTGTAGGGGTGATGAGTACATTGATAAGAGACAGAGGTCTCAGGGGGTGTTATTGGAAGGATAGAGGAGGAAACCACAGACCGTAGTGTTAGTTAAAAGAGCAGGTGTAAGTTCACTGGAGGTTGTGTAAAGTTGATTGTCATGAGCATAGATAATAACATCTAGGTTACAAAGAACCTATATAGACTTTACACCACTTGGCACGTCCAAAGCGACTTACTGTCAGATTAATTTACAAAAGGGAAAAGAAGTATAAGTTCAGAAAAGGAGGGAGCCAAACACTGGTATCTGGAGCACCACCAGCTCAAATCAGTAGTAGAGGATAAGTTGAGCCTTCATATAACTTTGAAGGAGCAATTAGAGTATAAATCAGAATAATGAACTGGAGAAAATATTCACCGGGTCTCACTGGCAAAGGCCTGTCTAAGAAGGGTATGAATATAGTTTGACATAGAGGCACTTGGACATGACATGGAGATCAGAGTAAAGTGGAGTCTTCAGTGGACTTAATGTTTTTGAACATGTGGGTGATATTTTGAGGAGGAGAAGGAGAGATAAAGGGAATGGAAAGATTCCATCATCACAAGTTGTCTGAAAAAGGAAAGACAAAAAGAGCGAGGTTACCAGTAGAAGAGAGTCATTTGAAGATGAAAACTATGTAATGACCATCTTCATGTGTTGGAGTGTTAGTCCACTGGGAAAGACCATAGGAGGTGGTTAAAAAGAGAAATAGGTAGAAGAAAGAGGTGGATCTATAGAGATGTTGAAGTTATCCAGTAGGAGAGTAGATATTTTACAGGAAAGAAAGTCTGGGGCCCAAGCAGAGGTGCGTTTGATGGTGTCGGAAAATAGGGGCGACAGGTGACTGCAACAGACAAAAAATAATATGGAAGAGTCTGATAGTTGAATTTCAAAGGAAGGAAAATGAAGAGATTGGTCCTGGGGACTGGTCTGAAAGTTACAGCAAGAGGTTGGTCTGAATTCCGCCACTGTGCGCACCCCCAAATAGACCCTATTTTGAGTTAGGCAATTTGTGGGCTCCAAAAAAGGCGCACTCTTGCTATAATATGGGTGTGGTTCGGGGATCTGGGTGGTTTGGGCGTTTTTTAAGCAGATCACACGAGGGGAGCTAAAGTGAAAGCCAAATATATAAATAATTGAGCACAAAAAAAGCTCTCCAATAAATATGCCCAGCAACATGGAAATGGACCGTCTGTTTCACTTTTATTCAAGGATTTTTTTACTTATTAGCACAATTCTAATTATACACTAAGCTGTGACAGAATTCATTTTGACTCCAATATTTGTTAAAAAAACAAATGTTTCCCCCAGACACATAGTTGTGCAAATTGAATTTACAGAATTGAAATAAAAATGTCACGTTATTAAATATAATTATAATGAAACTTCTACTTGGAGCACGCAATATGTCCCCTAGTGATGTTTTCAGCATGCAATGTCATTTATCAAACACTGCGGCTGTAACTACAGATACAATGCTCCATTAATCCAGTGACAGAAGTGTTACTGCTGTTTCGGCACAATTACCTGTGACCTCATGCTTGTGACTTGCTGGTGATGAGGATTCACCGGACCCTGAAATGTACCAGCGTCAGCTCTCTGAGAATTTCCTTCCTAAGCAAAACTAATATTTGGTATAATAAAGGGAGAGGATGTGCCAACTATGCAAACAAAGGTAATGACATACTCCTGATCTCCCTCACATTTACGTCATTCCTTCATTCCGGACTCAGATTCCTTGGAATTGTCCTACTCGTCGCTTCTCAATAAACTGCTTGGCCAATTGCAGCACTTTCTAACATTCACAGATGTATACAGAGTTCATACTCCTATATGGAAACGTTCCAGGAGATAGGAACTCTTACATGTGGAGATGGTGATGCCAGGGTGGGAAAAGTTAGCAGAAATGTTAAACTTTTATCCCACACGACGCATGATGTTAATCCTGGGCTACCTAGTAATCCTCTGGGCTACCAGCCAGGTGTGTCCTAACAGCCAGAAATGAATGGCAGTATAAAGTAAGACATTTGCAGTTCCTCTGCAGGAGAGAAGTTAGTGCGTCATTTGTCGTCTTTGTTCTCTATTTTAAGGGATGCAAATGTAACTTGTTTTGCATGCATTCATTTTACACTGAGATTTGGAATTGAGCTAGAACATCCCCCCTTTCCTACTGTAAATCCGTCCGCACATTTTAAACTGCACCACAACGTAGTTTTGCCGCGGTGTAAAATTGCACTTTCTAGCTGGATTTACTTATGAACTTAGGCCCTGAATGCTTTACAAATGTGTTCACATTTCACACTGCTCTTCGATAATTCCTGTGTTGTGCACATTTGGAGGAAGCAATTTGAAGCTCGCTGGTACAGTGCACACACTAGAACACAAGGAGGGAAATTCTGTGTCAGACAGGTTGTCTCAGGTTGAATGTTTCCTAAGATCAGGGGAAATACCCATATCTGCATCTCGGATTATCCACCTTAGAGGGAAGTATGTATTTATTTTGAAGAAGTTCTCTCTTCTTGGATCTTGTTATTATTTTCACATATCTGTTACTTAGGACCTACAAACCTCAACCCTGGACCCATTCGTAGGCACCAGTCTACCATACCAAAGAACTGAGTAAGGTAACGGACAACGTCGTAGCAGAAAACTTTGCCGGCTTCTTAAAGAATGAATGTCCACCATTCAGCTTTGTTCCAGATGCTCTTTGATTAATTAGGTGTCAGGGTTAATATGTATCTCTCCACCTAATGCATTTGCCGTGATTACCCAGCTATTTGTAGCAGAGAGGACCACACATTGTGTTTGGTTCACTTGGCCCAACTAAGGATTGTTCTAGGAGAGGGGGGGTTCCCAATCAGATTATCTGTCCTGGGCCAAACTCCTCACATTGGCTGCTCAGCCACGCTCAGCACATGGCCCCCAACACTGAAATAGTAAATAGACCCCTCCTGCACACTGCCCAAAGAATGATGGAACCTACTATGACTGAGGATCATCTTTTATGGCTTTGTGCTTGTATGAATGAGGGCCGGTACGGTTTGTTCGCCTTTTATACCCAATGTGGTCTTGATCCCAAATCCATTTAATAACCTTGGGCCTGATTCATTAAGGATCTTAACCTAAGAAACTTCTTATTTCAGTCTCCTGGGCAAAACCATGTTACAATGCAAGGGGTGCAAATTAGTATTCTGGTTTGCACATAAGTTAAATACTGACTATTTTTTTCATGTAGCACACAAATATCAACTTTAAATTTCAGTGTACAAATAAGCTATCAAGTATTTGTGTGCTACATGAAAAAACAGTCAGTATTTAACTTATGTGCAAAACAGAATACTAATTTGCACCCCTTGCATTGTAACATGGTTTTGTTCAGGAGACTGAAATAAGAAGTTTCTTAAGTTAAAATCCTTAATGAATCAGGTCCCTTCTCTCAAGACAAATAATGTATTCTACATAATTAGGAAAGACCTCCTTATATATTGGCTTATATATTTTCTGTATGTCCTCCCACCTGGGATAGATCGGCCTGAATTTGGAACTGGAAAAGTGTGGAAATACAACAATATACATTGATTACAGTTCAGGAATATAACAAGAGTATAAAGTGATGGCCCGGCTCCCATGAGCTTACTATCCAATAGGAAACAATAGAGTGATATAAAAAGCACAATTAGTATTGGAAGATATACAAGATTAAGAGAAAAAAGACATCCAGAAATAATGTGATTTTAAACAACAAGCTAGTTTCTGCAAAATGCAGAGTGTGTGGGCACAAACCAACTGCGGATCCTGATAAAGATCTAAAGGGGATTTTTAGATGTTCATCATGACCTTAGATTATATCTAATCTACATATAAGAAGGACGGAGAGTCAGAATTGTGCCGGTATACGGTGGTATGCCATCCCGCCACTTCTCCTACTGCCATCATTGTAACATTATGACATTACATTCACTTACATTTTCCATACCATGTAAATTTCCACTGTTTATTATTATGGTCAGCAAAGGTTTTCTATCGAACACTACAGTGGTCACATGGCGACTCATGACAATCACTAGATACAATTTCTTGCATCAAAAAATAATATTTTTATCTGGGGCGCAGCCGTTATGGGGCTATGAAATGAGGGGGAACCGTGGCCCAATGGCCATCGTTTCCTCACTGCTTAAACTCACTGTCATCTCAGAGCATTGCATGGTGGAGATCACAAACTTCCAAGGTACCACATATGGTCAGAAAGGTCACATCCTCCCCCCAAATCCTACTCTGGGGACAGGCACTTTAGTGTTCCGCCCCTGGAAGACATTATGTGAGTGATTATTGGAATAATCGCCAAGTATAGTATGGGCAGCGTGGTGGCTCAGTGGTTAGCACTTCTGCCTTACAGCACTGGGATCATGAGTTCGGTTCCCGACCATGGTCTTATCTGTGAGGAGTTTGTATGTTCTCCCCGTGTTTGCGTGGGTTTCCTCCGGGTGCTCCAGTTTTCTCCCACACTCCAAAAACATACTAGTAGGTTTATTGGCTGCTAAAAAACTGACCCTAGTGTGTGTATGTTAGAGAATTTAGACTGTAAGCTCCTATGGGGCAGGGACTGATGTGAGTGAGTTCTCTGTACAGCGCTGCGGAATTAGTGGCGCTATATAAATAAATGATGATGATGAAGTATATTATCCGTAAAAATTTTGAGGTTAAAGCGTCAGACGACTTAACTGGAATTTATAAATGGCTGAACTCGCTAAACTTGTGTCCTTTTTAAACCTCAGTAGTTATGTAACTCTGTGGGATCTCTGAATTTTGTCTCCCAACAGAATCCTTGACTGGTACATGCAGAACTAAACTCCCAAAGAATATTTTGAGCATGGTAACAGTTATGTTTACTCAAAATAAAAACATTCAAAAGTTGCTTAATGTATGCTGCCATTTTTCTGTAAATGTCCATTCCACATCCAACGTCGTGGCGTGGATCAATAAATAAATTGGTAGTTAGTATAAAATGCCCATGTATATATAAATGCCTTTTACATGAAGTTTTACAATTAATATTTATATTTCTTGGGTATAGTTCCACTTTTAACTGAATAGTTTGTTAAAATGGATAAGAATAGCTATTGCTTGTAAGACGTATTTAATATGCGTGTGAAATGATATGTTTTAAACAGGAATGAGTACATGAGTGGGCCGTGTAAACCTGTGAAAATATGACCTGCGTGGTGTAGCACAACGGACATCTATAGGAGTTCCCCACCCACTCACTGCATTAAGTTACAGTCCTGAGGATCTGCAAATGTGATCTAAACAAGTGGCCTAATTGTTTGTCAAATGCTGCAATCAGAGCATTAAAATAACATTTTCAGCATAAAGCAAAGGAAAATTTAATTATGTCCAATACTGTCCATAATGGGTTGCACATAAATTAAAATAGTCCATTTACTTTTTTATTTTAGGCTTGTTTTTCTCGGCAATGACCATGTATAGGAAATCTTGAACTGGGTGGGTCTCTAAGCAATCTGCAGCCAATCAAAGAGCACGAACAGGATTATACCAACCTGCAGCCAATCATAGTAGTAGGAGGAGAAATGAGTGGAGTTTAGCGTTGGTTCGGCAGTGCCACAAACAGGCGAAGTTCCAGCGATAACAGTCACATTTGTAATATTCACAACCAAAAACATTAACGGATCCAATTGGGAACAACCAACAGAATAAAAATACAAACCTCTCTTTATACCGCCAATCTCACTTAACACCAAATGTATTCACCGTGCCACTCGCCTATATCCATGCAGCAGTTTGTATTACAGTAAGAACTGCTGCATCCTTAATATATGCCACAATTACACTGTATTACGATCTAGCGGGCAGGGTTATTACAGCTAGGTCATCCTCCGCAGTCCGCAAAGCTCTGGGCTGCATCATTTGCCCAAATTAATTGTGATCCTTCTGTACTAGGAGGAAATATTTGTGGGTGGATCCCGCTAAGGGCCAGATCTATTAATAAGCACAGTAGCCCCGTGCTCTACTGACTGCCCCAGCACCACATGAAATGCGTCAGTGCTCCAAATGGCTCCTCCACAGTTTGATGCATTTGCGCTCTGAACGTATACAGAAAAGACGGAAAAAAACAACAACTTACAAGTGTTTGTTGAGTCTGATGTATGGCAAGATGAGCCCAGCTCAAAACCAGTAGTATATGTGCTTCAGACGACCAAGTGTACACCTCATGGTGGCGTACAGATGACAGTGTTAGTAGTAAATGGTATTACCCTATTGGTACACAATATAATAATGTAATATTGAGTAATATACATAACAGTGTCTTGATTGTTATTAATAGATGCAAAATGTAAATAACTACATACACCTTCACATCTGAAGTTTGCCCCTTTAAAAATCAAGTGGGAATCTTCCTTTCTGCATGTGGTGAAATGAGGTATTTATAACACCCTAACCAGACTGTCCCTCATTTCTCACAAAATGTGGATTATAGCATGTACTTTTTATAGCCCTTGCTTTTGTTCCCCAGCTCATAATAATACCACTGCAGTATCTAATTCCATGTGGATAAGGGGACATTGTAGCTCATTGTAGATATGTATATTGTTTATTGTATATTGTTGATATGGCATGGAAGCTGTTAGTCATTGTCCTTAAAGTGAAGCCAGGTGGGTTATGGGTAAGGATTAGATTGCAGGATACGTATGAGGGGAAGGCCAATTAGTATCCATTGTTTTCAACATGACTAGTTCAGACATTTTGTCTAGAGCCCAACAGGGGACCTTCTGTGGAAGTACAGCTCATCTCCACTCCCCCTCCAACCCCGATACAGCACCCACCAATGGTTAAGAAGGATAGACCCAGGGGTTTGCCTAGGGAGGGGAAAACACTATGGAAATTAGACCCTAGATATAAGGAGCCACTCCAGGGGGGAGGGGATATTCATTCTGAGGATTGAATCATGGAAGGTGCAGTGTAACTGGTTTTGGGTTTTCGTTCTCTACCAATGGACTACAACTGCAGCTAAGAGAAGAACTCAATGGGTCTTTAAGTCAGGACATCCAAGTGACTGTAGCTTCTTAAGCTAGTGGGGTAAGGGACAGATGATGTGGTAAACCTGCCTGACATTTATTTACTGTGTGTACATAATAATCTAGGGCTTGATTTATTAAGGAACTTAAATTAAGCAGTTTCTTATTTAAGTCTCCTGGACAAAACCATGTTACAATGCAAGGGGTGAAAATTAGTTTTCTGTTTTGCACATAAGTTAAATACTGACTGTTTTTTCATGTAGCACACAAATACTTGATAGCTTATTTGTACACTGAAATTTAAAGTTGATATTTGTGTGCTACATGAAAAAACAGTCAGTATTTAACTTATGTGCAAAACAGAAAACTAATGGAAATTAAACCATACCATTAATTAATACTTGGTTGTCAGAGGAAGAAGTCCAAAGGCGACTGAAGAATATTAAGATAAAGCTCCAGGTCTAGATGGCAAACACCCAAGGGTCCTTATGGAGCTAAACTCGGAAATAGCTAGACCGCTATTCTTAATTTTCAGAGATTCAATCTCATCAGGCTCAGTACCAAGGGATTGGCGAATAGCAGATGTGGTGCCGTTGTTTAAAAAGGGAACGAGATCACAACCAGGAAATTATAGACCTGTAAGCCTGACATCAATAGTGGGGAAACTACTGGAAGGTATTTTTTAAGGGATAGTATTCAGGATTACTCGGTGCGCAATAAAATTATTAGTGGGAATCAACATGGATTTGTGAGGGATAGGTCATGTCAAACGAATTAGTTTCTACGAGGAAGTTAGTTGGAACTTAGATCAGGGCAGTACAGTAGATGTGGTCTACTTAGATTTTGCAAAGGCCTTTGATACAGTGCCACACAAGAGGTTGGTTTACAAAATAAGGGAACGGGGTCTAGGAATCAACATTTGTACTTGGATCGAAAACTGGTTAGAGAATAGGGAACAGAGAGTTGTGATAAATGGAACATTTTCTAATTGGTCAAAAGTCTTAAGTGGAGTACCTCAAGGTTCCGTGCTGGGACCACTCCTTTTTAATATATTTATTAATGACCTTGGTGATGGTTTAGAGAGTAAAGTTTCTATTTTTGCAGATGACACTAAACTCTGTAAGGTAATAAAATCAGAGCAAAATGTAGCTTCTCTAAAGAGGGACTTAAATAAACTGGAGGATTGGGCGGCCAAATGGAATATGAGGTTTAACATAGATAAATGTAAGGTTATGCATTTAGGGATCAAAAACATGAACGCAATCTATAAATTAAATGGAATTAATTTAGGAGAATCTATAATGGAAAAGGATTTGGGAGTGTTCGTAGACAGTAGACTTAGCAATAGTGCTCAATGTCAAGCAGCAGCTGCAAGGGCAAACAAAGTATTGGCATGCATAAAAAGGGGCATAGATGCAAGGGAAGACAGTGTAATTTTGCCACTATATAAATCGTTGGTAAGACCTCATCTTGAATATGCAGTACAATTCTGGGCACCACTCTATAAAAAAAAGATAATTTGGAACTAGAAAGGGTTCAGAGAAGGGCGACAAAATTGATAAAGGGTATGGAGTCATTCAGTTATGAGGAAAGGTTAGCCAGTTTAGGCATGTTTACTTTAGAAAAGAGGCGTCTAAGAGGAGATATGATTACTATGTACAAATACATTAAGGGTCAATACAGAGAACTTTCATGGGAACTTTTTACCCCAAGGACTATACACAGGACACGTGGTCACCCCCTAAGGTTAGAGGAGAGGAAATTTCACAATCAGCAAGACGCCAAGCTATTCATGTCAATTAGAATTTGGAAATGTAAAGTTGAGATACGTATGTGACCTAAAGTTTGGTCAGTCCCTACAACTCTGCCCATTCTTCCCCATACATATAAATGAAAACAATTCGAGAAACTTATTTCCACTTTTCCTGCTAATTTGGAGAGTGAATTATGATAAAATAAACTTCTCAGGTTAATTTTTATGATAGAAATAAAAGAATTTGGCCTTTGCTGACTATTAATAGCACTCATATATTGGTACTTGTGAAGTTTTGCAAAATTGTGCAAAATATGTAAGTTGTTCATACTGAGAATAACTTTGTGGGCAGCTTAACACTCGCCTCAAATGTGTAGGCGGACTGAACATGCAGCATGCTGGGGAAACGACAAAAGGTGTTTATACATGCTTAATAAATCTGACCGTTTTACTCATATCCCTGTCCAAGTGATTTAATTCGACTTAGACTGGAGAACCTCTATGTGCAGTATCCCCGGAGATAGATATATACCGCAGGCACATAATGCACACAGCCATAGGTGGGACCGTTAAAAAGCTAAGTCCACTTTTGGGGAAACAGACTGATGAGCTGATCTTGATGGGAAGCCGTTACCTGTTCACTTATGATGAAGTCATTGATTGAGTTGCACAATTCACAGTGAGAACAAGCTGCAACTTTTACATCCGCAAGTTGTGTGTTGTATTTTTTTTTTTTTATACTTCTAACATATGAACAGGAAAGGCCTCGACGTTCCTCTGCAGACGTGTAGGAGGTTTCATGAATCCGTTCTAGGAGATGGGGGGATGTGGGAGGCTGAAACTTGAAAAAAAAGTCGGAAACATTTCTTTAAGACTGAACAGTATGACTGTATTATGTGTGTGTCTAAATATATATATATATATATATATATATATATATGTATCCGTTGGTCATGGGGCATAGTCAGTGGTTCCAGAGCAGTGCTATAGTTTTATTGTACTTATAGGATGTATATGTAATGAGTGTGTGTGTGTGTGTATATATATATATATATATATATATATATATATATATATATATATATATATATATATATATATATGACCAAAGAACTGATCCAGCGCAACCGTGTGCTAAGTATAAATAATAAAAATGTAAAAACTACGGCAGAGTGCAGTTGGCCACAATAAACATTTTAATAATACATTCAAAACTGTATAAAATACATCACAACAAGTTACCCTAACATAGGCACTGACACAAGATGTAATGCAGATATATATTCATCAAATGACCGAGCAATCTAGATATAGCATATATGAGTAAAGTGTCCATAGATAGCAATTAGTATCTTATTGCCAAATCCTCTTGGGACTGATCTATGACATCTGCAGGCACAGATTAACAAAGGAGTATTGAGTGTATACAGACCGGTCTGAAGTGTCCTCCAATACCGAGATGATATTGGTATAAGGGTGATATGATACAGGCAAGTAGTCACCTCCGTGTTCCGTATTATGTAGATGATCCGGAAAAAATGGATTATTGGAGGAATATGTTGATGTCCAAAATAGTAGACCAGCAGGTGGTTTCAGCGTATAGGGGAATACACAGTTAATTAGTGGCAATGCAGCCGCCCCGATGTTCCGTAATGCGTGCGCTCTCCGACTGATAGCTGAGGTCTGGACAAGCTAGCCGATCAAAAAACCCGTCCGAGCAGGGACCAGGTAATCGATATATGGTTCCACAGATCTTTCTAACTCCGTAGCCTGTTACTATAAGTATGCTCGTCTTTAGCATATAGTGGTCTTCACAAAGTGCAAGTGCCGATAATAGATAGATAAGCTGTCTGACGCGTTTCGTCTCTAGACTGAGACTTTCTCAAAGCCGAATAACACGGGCACATTTATCAATATTCACATAAAGTCAAAAGTAGTTTTCAATCCTTATCGCAATGATAAGGATTGAACTATTTCTCACATTTATGTACAGCCCTGCACAGAAACAGCAGTTCCGAAAAACTGCTGTTTCAGTGATAAAAAAAAATCATACTTGCCCCCCCTCTTCGGAAGCCCTGTCTCCGGGTCTTCTCTTCACTCTTCAATTGCGCATGTCCAGTTCCAAGAACTGGACATGCGCACACAGATCCCCTCTCTGTCTCTGCAATGATAGTTGCAGAGAGAGCGCGCTGAGTGACAGGGAGGAATCATGTGATCCCTCCACACATGCGCTGTCCAGCTCTGCTCTTTGGAGCAGAGCTGACAGCATTAGATTTCTTCAATTCCGATGATGTACGCCAGCTTCATGTTTTTTTGGGACTTGTTAGATTGCGGCCAGGAGCAGTCACCATACTGTTGTATGGTGACTGCTCGCAAAAATGATCTGAAGTGAAAAGCAGTCATTTTCATCAGTCATCAGTGCGATGGGACTTTAATAAATTTGCGTTGGACACTTTCTGGACAAAATTACACGGTAAGTGCACGATAGTGCAATACCGTTTTTTCTTAAATATATGCCCCTTAAGCCCTCTATATTCAGAGTATCTTAAATAGAGGGAATCCGGAAACACATCAATCAAACAATTAGCATAATTCATTGTTTGTGATTAAAAGAAACAAGGTAACCGGTATATGTTTCCTATACATAGTATAATCATAACATATGATTTGGGCATAATTTATAAGAGAAGAGAAGGGTAAGCATATTAAGGTGTATATATATAACCCCAGAACAGTCTAAATTCTTCGTGGATTGGATTCAGCAAGGTGCTGGAAACATTCCTTACAGATTCTGGTCCATGTTGATGTGACAGTATCAAGCAGTATGGGTAGACTGTGGTCATAGAGGGATGCACATGGTCAGCAGCAATACTTGGTTAGACCGTGGCATTTAAATAATGCTCAGTTGGTATTAAGGGACCAAATGTGTGCAAGAAAACATTCCCCTCACCATTACACCACCGACACAAGGCAGATTGGGTTCACGGATTCATATTGTTTATGGCAAATTTTGACCCCACCATCTGCATGTCGCAGCATAAAACAAGATTCATCAGACCAGGTGACGTTGTTCCAGTTCTGGTGATCCTGTGCCCACTGTGGCCTCGGTTTACTGTTCTCAGCTGACAGGAGTGACTCCTGGGGGTAAATTTATCAAGTTGCAGTTTCCAGTGGGTTTGAAAAGTGGAGATGTTGTCTATAGCAACAGCAACAGCTGTCATTTTGTAGAGTGTACTAAATAAATGATAGCTAGAATCTGATTGGTTTCTATAGGCAACATCTCCACTTTTCAAACCCGCCTAGAAACCCGCAGCTTGATGCATTTACTCCTGCTCCGGTCTTCTCCTGCTGCAGCCCATCCACATCAAGGTTCAACGTGTTGTGCGCTCAAAAATGCTCTTCCTCCTACCACTGCCATAGGCAAACGAGGGGGGGGGGGGGGTTTCCTAGTACCTGGAAACCCCCCTCCAAGCCTGGGGCACTGTATAAATGAGGTGGCTGGACCCTGCACCCACTTCACACGGCTTTGCTTGAGAAGGGAGAGCTGCGTGCACCTAACAGTAGTGCAGGCAGCATTGCCCATGTATATTATAGGGATAAGAAGAGTTGGAGAGCAGCCAAGCACTCTCTAAAATTATAGCCACACTCCCATGCATGCTGGTCACGCCCGCTGGTAGCGTGGTGTGGAAACCCCCCTCTACAAATTCTGTGTTTGCCCCTGACTGTTGTATCACATGTTTGAGTTACTATAACCTTCCAGTCGGCTTGTACCAGTCTGGCTATTCTCTGACCTATCTCATTAATAAGACATTTCGCCCACAAAACTGTCACTGACTGGATTTGTTTTGCGCACTATTCTCTGTGACTTCTAGAATTGTTAACATCCCTGAGGATCAGTGTTTTCTGAGATATCATATTTCTTTCCCATTCTGGTGTTTGGCCTGAGCAACAACTGAACCTCTTGACCATGTCTGCATGCTTTTATGCATTGCATTGCTGTCACATGATTGAATGATTACATATTTGCATTAACACGCAGTTGTACAGCACCTGTTGTAGCCTATAAATTAATAGAGCAACTTCCACTTCTTTATATGTCTGAGAGGCATGTTGGTGTCAGTAGCTGAGGGGGAGTGCAGACATTGGATTGCTATTTGGAGGCTTCTGGGGTACCTCTTTGGTAAGTTAGCTCTCAATTTAAAAACACATATGCATGGCCCAAATATATGGGACTCTCATTGTTTGGAGTTAGGACCACCCTATTAGCAAAAACGCCGTGGAGTGGCGGGTGGCTTTAACATACATTTGCAAATGTGTGCAACTAAGACTTTTGCATTTTTATTTACAGTAGAAATGGCAGGTCTGTTGCTGGCTATAGCAGTGTGCTGGGGGATCTCTCTGTGTGTTTGTTCCTTTCAGGATAACCCCATCCTTTCAAGCACCTGCTGTAGCCTATAAATTGATTGAGCAACTACCACTTCTTTAGTTGTACGGGTGTACCTAATAAGGTGGCCATTGAGTGCATGTTTATGTATAAAGTTATTTTTATAAAAAAAAAAAAAAAAAGCATATATGGATAGTTTTAATCATTGCAGCAATCTATCAGCTGTTACTGCTATAAAACAATGTTAAATCACCGAGTTGAGTGTTACTTAATAAATAAGCACTTTAGTCACTAAACAAGCTGTGTTCTATCTGCACTGTGCTCTATGAATATGACAGATGAGGCGAGCTGCATTCATCCTGAGTTCATTCTCCCAATGAGCCATCGGGCACCCCACCCATCTTGTGATGATAATAACACAGTTTAGAGCTGTGGTTTTGTTTGGGTCCCAAGCTGAGGAGCCTGTTGTCTGCGAAGACCCATCCTAAAACCATGAGATGCGTTTAATGAGATAAGCTCGGCTCCTTCAAGCCTAGACAGTGGCATCATCAAGGAAGGCAATCATCTAAGAATGACATCATGGGCTTATGCAGAAAATCAAACACTAATAGCACATAAACAAATATACAGATTTATGTTATGTATACCAAATAAAATAATGCAAAAATAAAGTATGAAATAATGAACAATAAGAAATAGATTATATCCATTGTCCCGTAGATTGTAAGCTTGCGAGCAGGGCCCTCTTACCTCTCTGTCTGTCTGTATTACCCAGTATTACTTTATTACTGTGATTGTAAAACGCTACGGAATCTGCTGGAGCTATATAAAAAATGTTGATGATGATTAATGTTCACATTGAAGCATGCAGTCTGACAATAGTGGTTCTGCTTCTCCCACTTATTTTCCAATTGTAGGGACCTGTGATAAATTGTAGAACCAGAGTTAAATTCATTCAGCTAAGATAAATCAACTAATTGAGGTTAAATAATAAAAATCCTCTAGGACCACTGATTTGTCAGTTAAAAAGAGGACAAATCTGGATTATACAGACGTTGCCCCATATTTGCCTATTACTCTGGGAGAGGTCAAATGAAAAGTGTAAGGAGGGGGGGTGGGGTACTGTAATTTTAGCCCTGCTCCACGGCAAAATGGCGTGATCTCAGCAAGTCTCATTATTATGAAACTTGGAAGTGGGCGGAAAATGAGAGAAGGACCTGCTCTCGCGGGGGTCCAGGAGAACCACACGAAATTTGTGATTCTTTGTGAGTAGGCGAGTATGGTACCCCTGTTACTAGTGTGTGGGCTCATGGTGAATTGATAGGCTGTGTTGCCACAAAATGGCTGTGTTGTTTTATCATTCATTCATCAAGAACGGTCACATGTTTGAACACAGTTACAAAAAAAACAATTTCATTATAAATATGAATCTACTGATCTGACTATCACATGTGTGACTTTTCCTGTGATATAATATCTGCACTACATTCTTATCAGAGGTTTTGAGGGCAGGGAAAGGTCACGCTGCGTTATACAATGTCCCATGACTACAGCGTAACTCATTAAACACTATGGGGCCTATTTATCAAAGGTTTCCCCCCCTGTAAAATCCCCAAAAACAACAGTTTTTGGGGATTAAACACTAATTTGCTATTTATGATAGTAGCATCGCAGCAGATATCATAGATATCTGCTGCTTTGCATCTCCTATCATTTTACTGAGCACTCCCCATAACAATGTATGGGGAGTGCTCAGTAACGCTATTTAACAATAAATGTAATTAACTTTTCAAACATGTTAATGTACGTCAGCTGAAGCTGGCGTGCATTATCATAAATGAAAAGTTTTAGTGCTGTCAGCTCTGCTCCGAAAAGCAGAGCTGGACAGCGCATGTGTGGAGGGATCACATGATCCCTCCCTGTCACTCACCGCTCGCTCTCTGCAACTATAGTTGCAGAGCGAGAGCAGAGATGTCTGTGCGCATGCCCGAGGGTTTCACTCAGCGCATGCGCACTGGAGTAAGAAGAGGAGCCCTGTTGACCACATACTGGTCAACGGGACCAGGGACCAGGGAGGAAGCCGGATCGCCACCTGAACTGAATGGTCAGGTGGCCGCAAAAGGTACGTTTTTTTTTGTTTTTTTTTACAGGAGTCCCTCGGGCCCCCTTGTCCGCTGGGCCCCCGGGCACCTGCCCATTATGCCCGGTCGGAAAGACGGCCCTGAATCTAGGCGCAGTCGTGCAAATCAAGGCACGCAGGACCATCCAAGAGGATATTGTGCTGTGACTCGGCCGTTTTGTGTCTATGGAGCCTCTAGGAGAACCTTGCACAGCAGCCAGCTCTCGCCTGACCATATCTCACGCTCCATTCACGCCTGTCGCCGGGTTACGTATACAGTGACCTGGGCTATAGGCAACACTGTCCATTCACAGGCTATTAAAACAGTTGCAGCTCCAAAAGACGTAACCATAAAAAAATTGGACATTTGTGAACCTAGTTATTATTAATCGCCAATGGCGATTATTTTTTTATCGCCTCTTATCGAGGAAAGAAAAAATGCAATTTATTGATAAGATCTCACCAAGGCTGCTGATCGATACTCAGCTGCTTCTGTAATACTGGCCCAGTGGTAAGGATTAACTTATCGCTGCAACGGACCAAACTACAGGTAGCCAGCTCCCGCCTGCACAAAGGAACAGAATTGGGCTTTCAGTTCCACAATAAAAAAAAAAGTTAAAAAGATTTTAATTTTTTAAAAATAATTAAAAACTATTGAACATCGAAAAAAAATATGAATTTTTCAAACAATAAAACATTTTTCATTCATCCTGAGATGACGATAACAGAACAAGTATCTTGGCCGTACACAAACCTCTGGGATGTGTGTTGAACAGGTTTCTCCATGCAAAGTTATAGTTGGCAAAGCTTGGTGAATCATACCGCCAGCAGGGGATACCGCTCGGCTATCTCTGACATTAACCCCTTAATGTTTGGGGCTAGGCTCTGTAGCTGGCAAAAGCACAAGTTTTCAGAGACCGTCTGGATTTTCGTTCTTTGCTAAATATACTTCATAGGGCAAAATGTCACCAACACAAGATCAACTGCATGCTTGCATACAGGGACTCCATCAGGGGGGTACAGGGTGTACTCTTGTACCGGGCCCGGGCTCACCAGGGGGCACGGTGGCTAAGTGGTTAGCACTTCTGCCTCACATCACAGGGGTCATGAGTTCAATTCCTGACCATGGCCTTATCTGTGTGGAGTTTGTATGTTCTCCCCGTGTTTGCGTGGGTTTCCTCCAGGTGCTCCGGTTTCCTTCCACACTCCAAAAACATACTAGTAGGTTAATTGGCTGCTATTAAAATTGACCCTAGTCTCACTTTCTCTCTCTTTCTCTCTCTCTCTCTCTCTGTCTCTCTCTGTCTGTGTGTATGTTAGGAAATTTAGACTGTAAGCTCCAATGGGACAGGGACTGATGTGAGTGAGTTCTCTGTACAGCGCTGCGGAATCAGTGGCGCTATATAAATAAATGGCGATGATGATGATGAGGCAATTATTTGCACTTTGCATGTTCAAAGTGGAAACATAGATTAGTAAGCAGATCCTGGTTATGCAATAATGCCTTGTGAAATGCCTGAGATGTCTTGTGTCTCCGTCAGATGGAATTTGCAGATTCAGACCATTGCGTGCAAAGATATGTTACATTTCCTAGAAATAAAAAAAGCTCATTGTGCCTGAAGGACAAAACTTTAAGTGAGCGGAACCGGTGGCGTGCATCCGTATTATGTTATGTTAACCGCTTGATTGCCAGGAAAAATCCCTGCACCTAAACGGTTAATTTAAACACAGGCCTGTGATACATTATGTCATTGGAGACCACTCGCTTGAGCCAGGAAACTGATGCAATATCTCTATGTAATGCAGAGGGAAGCCATTTAATTGTCTTCAGATAATACGGCCTAACGAGCAGGCTGGAATGATGTCACTTTGCTTAGACAATTTGTGCGAGTACTCCCCGTTCTTCTAGACAAATCGTATACTATTTGTTTTATTAGTAACGTGCAATTACATCAATGTGCACCGGATACAATGGTAGAGTGAACTCTGAATAAAACATGTTCAGGAAGTTCTAGGAACATGCAAAAACTTCCCTGAATTCTAGAAGAAATGATTTGACTTGTTGAATACAAGAACTGGGATCTGATTCCTAAACAACTGCCAATTACCTTATACAGACTTTCTACAATCCTTGTTGTTCTGCAAACTGACTTTTGAATTTTAAAGTCACGTCAACATAGATCTGTGTTTTCCTCAACCAGTGTTTTCTTTTTCTGGAATGCAAACAAAGAGAAACACTGCTAGTGATTAATTGCTTTTATATGCATCTATTTAATTTCTTGTGTACGGTAGACCACACTGACCTACCTTCCTGGAACGTTCCAATGTTGGATAGTTCTTCTATGCCCAGAGAGAGCAGGCCTCTCAATGGAGGCAGGGCTGTCAAGAGGAATTTTGGGCCCCGGTAAAGCATCTTCTTGGGGCCCCATTCATAGTTGCCTCTGGGGGCAATTCAGGGGCCCCCTCCTCCACGTCCCCTGCCCGGAGGGCATCAATGATGTAATTTGCATCAATTTGCATAATGTTGGCCCCACCCCTAATGGCGCGATGACGCCATTGCAGCATTTTGTCACAAGATCGAGTCTACAATGACGAGATTTGTAGCAATACATCACCCCTGCATTACCACATGACCAACCATCTAGCTTTAATCATTGGTCGGATACATTCTGATACAGAGCGTATCTAATAGGCACCTTTTAGTACACGGCTTAATTTTCAGGGGGCAGCCCGCTCCACACCTCTGTATCACCTGCCTGAGGTCAGCAGTTTAAAATATCTAAACCAAAGTATTTATTTTTTTTCACTCTGCTTCCTCATACCGACAATTACACTGCTGTAATTTACATGACGCAATTTGTTGTCAGTTCAAATCTATGTTTAAGGCGCAGCTGTGTGTAGGTGACAGGTAATCTTTAATATTATAGGTCTAAACATTCACAAAGTCTCACAGAACTTGTTTCCTCATTAACGTCTACTGTACATTCCTTATATAGTGCAGGATCCTGAATGCTAAATCTTTCCATCTCGTTTTCTTTTATTTGTAAATACCATTTCTCTATCATTACTCTTTACAGAGCTGCTGCAGATGGTGGCACTGTGTAAATATCATAATACTACTACCACTAATATTAAAGCCACAGATTTAATAGGGGTCGGGTACCGATTTACGCCTCTGATGAAGCCGACAACGACTATAGCGACCAAAAAAAAATCAGGTTTGAAGAATGCCTATAAAAACAAAATGCAGACTTACCATAACAATGACAGTGTACATCACCGACGTGCTTCCGCTGTATAACGAAGGCTGGCAATACGGGCCGGTTATTTAAAGATAAATCTCCCAGTCCAGACGTGGTGGCGATAGGGTGGATGAAATGGGGGCTGAACATCGTGTTATCAGGGGGAAGCTCTCACCACCTGACACTGCATACAATGTTAAAGCTGTGAGTAATATCCAGGCCAATTCTCGTGTAAGATAAGTGAATCAATCTGTACTGATAAAGAGACAGAGGGTTGTATCACCCCTTGCCAAATGTGTGTTTTCTATCTGTATCAATCTGGCATGTATCATCATTACGTGTTAGTGGTGTGTAACGGCTCTTTAAAGACCTATATTTGAACAATAAACACAACACTTCCTAAAGATCCTGCAAGAAGTCTATTATCCTGCTGAAATCCTGATTAAGATTATGGATTTTTAGACTGGCAGACAGATGTGTATCAATACACCTGCTTCCCAAAACAGTAGGGGCCTGATTCATTAAGGATCTTAAATTAAGAAGTTTCCTATTTAAGTCTCCTGGACAAAACCATTTTACAATGCAAGGGGTGCAAATGAGTTTTCTGTTTTGCACATAAGTTAAATACTGACTGTTTTTTCATGTAGAAAATAGCAAAGAAAATAGCAAAGAAATTCCCAGCTCTCTTTACATATCATCAGTGAAAGTTTGTTAACCACGGAGTAGTCCCTCTCCTGCTGGGTCACACTCCAGCATACCTCCCATCTGTAAACATTAATGGCGACAGTCCTGATTTCAGGGCTCTGTACCCCCTTCCTAATCAGGACAGCTTTGTCCCACGGGTGGGAAATTTGGAAGGTATGTCAGAGCAGCGGTGAACAGGTGCGGAGCGCACTGATGCGCATGGCAAGGAATGGTGTTTGGCAGAGAGGGGAGGAGAGTAGGGGGCAGCCATGCACTTCAAAAGCACTGGCCACGCCTTCCAGATATGCGGCCACACCCCCATTGTGACGGGTTACACCCCCTGTCTCAATTCCCCGTGTTTGTGTGGGTTTCCTCCGGGTGCTCCAGTTTCCTCCCACGCTATAAAAACATATTGGTAGGTTAATTAGCTGCTAACAAAATTGACCCTAGTCTCTGTGTGTGTGTGTGTGTGTGTGTGTGTGTGTGTGTGTGTGTGTGTGTGTGTATGTTAGGGAATTTAGACTGTAAGCCCCAATGGGGCAGGGACTGATGTGAGTGAGTTCTCTGTACAGCGCTGCAGAATTAGTGGCACTATATAAATAACTGATGATGATAATGAGGCAAGGTAGGCAGGCATACCGTGGTTCTTACAAAATTCAATGTGACAAAAGTAGAACCTAAGCATTGTGAACTATCCTGGAGAAACGTGTTTTCAGCGACCTCTCACCTAGACAATAAGTGTAAAAAATCTGTATAAATACACTTTGTTTTTTCGCATTTATTGTCTATTGTGAAACATTACTAACATACAATATAAGCTTTGAAGAACACATATTTTACCAGTGTAACGTGCAGTATATCACTTACTGCTTTTGCATACTCCCAACATTTCAAATCTAAAAAGCGGGCACTTTAGGACACACTCGAATCTGCCCAAACCACACCCTGATCTGTTTAAAAATTATTAGGATCCGAAAACTGTAACGTTTTCTCTTTAAATCACATAATGTCTTCTGACAGGTGGGGAATTCATTTCTGGAGTGAGGAGCATTCAGTAGTAACTTACATTAGCTGATAGCGGGTGGGGCTTAGCACTAAAGGGGGCAGAGCATGTCATGTGATAAGTGAGCCCCCCCTTATCAGACCATTGGGTCTATTTATTAAACTGCGGCAATAAGACCGATGTTTTATCACTGCTTATTGCAGCATTAGAAATTAACCAATCGTCACAATCCATCATTATCATCTCACAAAGGCAGTTCAGAGATGCTCAGCGGCCTCGGCGATACTTTTATAAATAGACATTCAAGTCTTTATTACCAAAGCCTCGGGGAGAGAAGTTTAAACTGGCATTTTACAACACACTCTCCAGATTGATTGTGGACACATGACTTTACATATCCGTGTTGAAATCTCATTTGCACTGTGGGTAGTTAGATCAGCACTGATTGGACACGTGTGCACTGTGGGTAGTTAGATCAGAACTGATTGGACACATGTGCACTGTGGGTAGTAAGTTCAGCACTGATTGGACACATTTACACCGTGGGTAGTAAGTGCAGCACTGATTGGACACGTGTGCACTGTGGGTAGTTAGATCAGCACTGATTGGACACGTGTGCACTGTGGGTAGTTAGATCAGCACTGATTGGACACATTTACACCGTGGGTAGTAAGTGCAGCACTGATTGGACACATTTGCACTGTGGGTAGTAAGTTCAGCACTGATTGGACACATTTGCACTGTAGGTAGTAAGTTCAGCACTGATTGGACACATGTGCACTGTGGGTAGTAAGTTCAGCACTGATTGGACACGTGTGCACTGTGGGTAGTTAGATCAGCACTGATTGGACACAGGCACTGTAGGTAGTAAGTTCAGCACTGATTGGACACACGTACACTGTGGGTAGTTAGATCAGCACTGATTGGACACGTGTGCATTGTGGGTAGTTAGATCAGCACTGATTGGACACGTGTGCACTGTGGGTAGTTAGATCAGCACTGATTGGACACGTTTGCACTGTGGGTAGTTAGATCAGCACTGATTGGACACGTGCACTGTGGGTAGTAAGTTCAGCACTAACTTGACACATGTGCACTGTGGGTAGTTAGATCAGCACTGATTGGACACGTGCACTGTAGGTAGTAAGTTCAGCACTGATTGGACGCGTGAACTGTGGGTAGTTAGATCAGCACTGATTGGACACGTGCACTGTAGGTAGCAAGTTCAGCACTAACTTGACACATGTGCACTGTGGGTAGTTAGATCAGCACTGATTGGACACGTTTGCACTGGGGGTAGTTAGATCAGCACTGATTGGACATGTGCACTGTAGATAGTAAGTTCATCACTGACTTGACACATGTGCACTGTAGGTAGTTAGATCAGCACTGATTGGACACGTGCACTGTGGGTAGTTAGATCAGCACTGATTGGACACGTGCACTGTAGGTAGTAAGTTCAGCACTAACTTGACACATGTGCACTGTGGGTAGTTAGATCAGCACTGATTGGATACGTGCACTGTAGGTAGTAAGTTCAGCACTGATTGGACACGTGCACTGTAGGTAGTAAGTTCATCACTGACTTGACACATGTGCACTGTAGTTAGTTAGATCAGCACTGATTGGACAAGTGCACTGTAGGTAGTTAGATCAGCACTGATTGGACACGTGCACTGTAGGTAGTTAGATCAGCACTGATTGGACACGTGCACTGTGGGTAGTTAGATCAGCACTGATTGGACACGTGCATTGTAGGTAGTATGTTCAGCACTGACTGCACTGCCAACAAGAATTTAATTTGCATGCTTAAGCTTTATATTTTTCGTGGATCAGGGAAAAGGGGCGGGCCTATTAAAATACAGGTACGGCCACAATAAATGGAGGTTGGGTTAGACAGATTGAGGGCATTACCAACTTCGTCCAAATGTTTTATTTAAATATGTGGGGCTGTAGTATGGTGAAGGGGACATCCAGATTGATTATTTTATTCCCTTATTAAAACAGCCATAATATTTTTTTAAATCTCACACCACATTAAGGTGCATTAAAAATGAATTACCCACTCGTGTACTTAGCTTGTTTGAAAAACAAAAAAATATGGTCATAGCTGATGACCATTTCATTTTAGAATTGCATTCAAGGGAATAGATGGTGTTTTAGGGAAGTATTTGAAGTGTCAAAACACTCCAGGGGGTAAATGTATGAACATGCGAGTTCTTCAACACCCGCGTGTTCGGCGATTAAATTTCAAGCGGCGCTGCATTGTAAAGGGAAGTTTCCCTTTACAATGCAGCGCAGCTTGAAATTTAATCGCCAAACACGCTGAACACGCGGGTGTTGAAGAACCCGCATGTTCATACATTTACCCCAAATCGCTAATAGAAAAGTCCATCTCGATTCACCCTTTAGATAATTGTTTTAAATTACTTCTAGTAATGTGCAAATTTTCAAGTATTTGTTATGAAACAATATGATGAAACAAGGAAGAGCATTGGAGAGCACAGGGGGAGTCCAATGTCACACAATATACACATAACATATGTCAAAATATAAAAGCTGTATAAACAGTACAGTAAATACCATGGCTACCAGACTGGCAGCTCTCCAACAACATAATGATAGAAAGTAATATATATATCTCCGCTCACTTACCATGATGTGTTTAATATAAAATGGGTGATCAAATAAATATCTTTTATAAAGTAAAAGAAATATTACAGACAGTGATGGGGAACTGGTGGCCCTCCGAGCCGTCACCTGCGGCCCCCAGGTCCTTCCTCTGCTTTACTGTCAGATTTCTTTGTTATAGCTTGTAACACTTGCTTAATAATATACCTGCTGCTATGTTACTACAGACAGATGTCTCTTTCTTTTATTAAATGTATTGTTTTAACTTATTACTGAGATTGAGGGGTATGTGTGGTCCTTTTGAAGGCTAGAGGACCCCACCACGCAGACCCTGGCGTGTATCCGTTAACCCATCACTGATAGAGACCAGGGATTCTTACCCTTTTTTGTCTAGGACCCACTGATCAGTTTCTCATTAATAATTTACTGTTGGCTACAAAGTAACTATATCATAATTATTTTAAAATATTAATGAGTAGGAAATGGGAGACTCTTACCGAAATTACATTACAACATGATAAGTATTTATTATAATTGCTAGCATGGCAAAATAGGCAAAGAGAGGGTCAGGTAACTCACCCGTCATGACCTTGTAGCCTGTGGTTAGGTCACAGCCTACAGGTTAAGAACCCCAGTGTTCTAGAATGTGATACATCTGATAATAAGTATAACATTCTTACTGAAACCAGAGTTTGCTTTCGCAACTGAGCACATTACTCAGCTTGAAAGGTCAGAGCAGTGCATATGTTGACTGATGTCAGACCCTCCCTCACTGAAGGGCTCACAGGTGTCTTTGGGCAGCTGCCAAAAAAAGGCTTGTTGTCTTTCTAAGAATTTCTAAAAATCTGGGCCTCAAGCCGTGACTTACTGATAGGCGAACCATGATACTCCAGATGGGGAGGAACTACAAGGCTCAACATGCACAGCCAGTCCTGATCAGCTACTAGAGGCTGGCAGTGACATCACCATCATCATCATCCCCATTTATTTATATAGCGCCACTAATTCTGCAAGCGCTGTACAGAGAACTCATTCACATCAGTACCTGTCCCATAGGAGCTTACAGTCTAAATTCCGTAACACACACACATAGACAGAGACTAGGGTCAATTTTGATAATAGCCAATTAACCTACTAGTATGTTTTTGAAGTGTGGGAGGAAACCAGAGCACCCGGAGGAAACCCACGCAAACACGGGGAGAACATACAAACTCCACACAGATAAGGACATGGTCGGGAATTGAACTCATGACCCCAGTGCTGTGAGGCAGAAGTGCTAACCACTTAGCCACCATTTGAGAACAATATCCAGGGCTGTATTGACCATATATACTAGGCTAGGTAAGTGCCTAGGGCTGGATTGTTCATAGGGCAGCAGGGAAACTGTTTTTAGAATTACGTGGACTGAACCGTTCATTGAAAAATAAATAAATAAATGTAACAAATACATGCTACATTTTCTTCTAGTTGGCCTCTATCATTTGCTCAGGATCAACACAGGAATACAGCAATATAGCCAGGGGCGGAAAAGGGCCCCAAAGAAAAATTTGGGTAGGGTTCATTTAACGCCTTTCTTGCTTACTGGGCCGTTCTTTCTGCTCTCAATAGGGGGGACTCATCTGAGCATACCCGGTCTGACACATTCGCCGGGGTCTTGGGGGAAAGTGGGCTCCGTAGCGGCGGAACCCCCTGACCCACCCTATACTTCCGCCCCTAGTTGGGATACTGCGGCAGATTCAGACTTAATGTTGCTTGAGTGATTACACTGGCGGGACTCTAGGGGGCGCTGTTCTTAATGTGTTACCGTGTTATCGCTGTGGGTTATAGCAGTGTACTCTATTGTACAAAGAATGTTGTAGTTTTGTTCTCATGTTGGTTTTACATGCACAATGTGTTATGTCTGTATGATGAGATAACTGCACTGTTTAATAGAAAAGTTATTCCACAAAGAACTTCCCAGTATGTGCCTATTGGATGAATGAACAAAGCACAAATCTGCAAACCCCTGAATATAGCGACTTACATATTGGGCATGCTATATTGTGGGGGCGATCTTGATTATACAGAAGGTCACATAAACAGGCCAATTTGCATCCCTACGCTATTTTCTGGTTGGTTTTTACTCTCTTAAGTTGGCTTGGATCCTGCTTCTTACATTCCCCCGCCTCTCTCTTCTGTTTCCCCCTAGCCAGAAAATATTGGTCAGTGGTGCCCACAGAGATCCGGTTAGGTGCTGATCATATTATTGCAGATGTCCCCTTTTCTGTGGTTTAAGCATGGCGTGTATGCATTGCCTATTGCTGAAGATTATGTATTGATGACCTTACCATCACTAATGAATGAAAATTAATAAATGTAAAATAAGCCAATTTGACCTTCATCAATGTCTTCTGCAGCTTCTCAATCCACTATCTCTCAGTCCTTGCTTTTCCTAACTGCATGTGGCCAGCTACAGAGAGTTATGGACCATTGCAAAAATGCAAATGCAAAAGCCCATAGTGACCAATGACATGCACAAAATATGGCAGTGTGCTCTGCTACGGCCAACCTCCAACAGCTAGCGCTCCAAGTCTTTAGCACTCATGTCCTGATTGCAGAGTCCTACAGTTGTAGACCAACATGGTTCTGCAATGGCTCACTGAACTCTTGTGTGGAATATCCCTGTGGTACAACATTCGGATTATTGGAAGGCTCAGCTTCTTATGAATAACTGAAGCTCTGGTAACACAAATCACTATTCAAAGTTGCCCAACACCAGGATGACTCTCAGCGCATATCGTCAGGATTATCAAACTGGCATGAACGCACCGCAGCCATCTATGTGAATCCTATTTTCACAAGAAAGCAAAATTAAGCCTGCGGACGAATCTCTGTTTGACATATGACTTTTTTAAGTTCAAATGTGTTATAGGATCTGAGAAAGTATGAGTCACCGAGCACAAGAACTGCATGTGGTTCTCAAAATACACTCTTGTATAGCTGAAGGCATGTATGAAACAGCCGGGTAATTATCTGTTCACAGGAAACACTGCACTTCACCACTATTCAAGTCTGGATGACATTTAAAGATAATTTTACCTTTGTGAAAAATGTGAACAGAGTTTTGCATCATCCATTCTTGGCTTAACGTGCGTGGGCAGCGATACCTGTTTACTAAATGCGCCTCTATTGTTGGTCTCAACTGAAATAAAAATCGCGGCTTGTAAAGATTCGTGTGAGCGGAAATCGGTTTCAAAAGCCCCACACGGGCGTGCTAAATATGAATATAATTTATCACAAACTGGGAACCAATGGAAGCTCCACCAACGACCTTAAAGACTTAAGTAAAGTCAGAATTTAACATTACTATACGTGTATTTATGAAGTTGCTAAATTATGGGGGGAGAGTACAAACAACAAACTGTGCAGGTTGAGAATTAAATTTTGCACAAAAGCACCAAGTTGTCCGATTCCTGGGTTGGCTGGATATGGTGGAAAGCACGAAGCTTCAAAGTCCACCGTACGTCCACATTAGGACCAGGGATGGTCACTGACCCTTGTGTTTTGGTTTTGGATCTGTATTAACTTCATGTTTTGGTTTTGGTTTTGGGTCTGTATTTTGTATATTTTATTTTATTTATTTATTTTTAAAAATTGCTAAAAAATGCTAAAATCACTTAATTTGGCTGTTTTGTTCCTACATTATTATCAACCCTAATTAACCTTAATAACACTAACATTAATTTCCAGTCATTTTCAGTAAATTTTTGTCAAGTGACAAGGACACTGCTACCCCTCCTGTTTCTGTGTGAGCAATGGCACTGGAGACTGGAGAGTGACAAGAACACTGCTACCCCTGTTTCTGTGTGAGCAATGTCACTGGAGAATGGAGAGTGGCAAGAACACTGCTACCCTTGTTTCTGTGTGAGCAATGGCACTGGAGACTGGAGAGTGACAAGAACACTGCAACCCCTGTTTCTGTGTGAGCAATGGCACTGAACAATGTCACTGGAGACTGGAAAGAACACTGCTACCCCTGTTTCTGTGTGAGCAATGGCACTGAGCAATGTCACTGGAGACTGGAGAGCGACAAGAACACTGCTACCCCTGTTTCTGTGTGAGCAATGGCACTGAGCAATGTCACTGGAGAGTGACAAGAACACTGCTACCCCTCCTGTTTCTGTGTGAGCAATGGCACTGAGCAATGTCACTGGAGACTGGAGAGTGACAAGAACACTGCTACCCCTCCTGTTTCTGTGTGAGCAATGGCACTGAGCAATGTCACTGGAGAATGGAGAGTGACAAGAACACTGATACCTCTGTTTGTGTGTGAGCAATAGCGCTGTATCTCCTGGGGAGGGAGGTACATATGTAATACAAAACCCACAAGATCCGACGACGTAACAATGATGTTTTGCCTCATTTCAGATCCGAGGAAGCGGGAAAGTACTGAGTCGGCTCGGCACTCGGATTGGCGATGTTTCATTCTCACTGGGGCTGATGCAGAGTGGGATATATGTCAGTTTGCATGAAACTGTTTTGTTCATGCCCAGAAAGTGGGCACATGCCTATGTGCCTATCCAGACTTGCATGGTTCTGGCACCTATACCCACCTGCACCTGGAGGCAGGATGGGAGAGGGAAGGGCGTTCAAACTCAACCGAGCACAGTAAAGCCGTGTTCACGCATATGCGGCTCATGCAGACCTGCAGTAACACGCGTGTTAGGAGGCATTTGTTTTGCACCTGTTATAGGGCAGGTTCAGCTACGTGCTGATGATGATGACTTATTGTAAACCAGGCGCGTCGGCTGCTGGTGCACAGGCGGATGCATCACATGATGCGTTTTATGGCTCTGCACGTGGCCGGAAGTACATGCATTTTCCGTGCTAATGTTTTAAGCGTAATTGACTCATGTTTTGCATCTAACACTGCATCAGTCTTATACTCAGAAATAATCATGAGAGTAAGAGGACACTGTGGCTGCCTTGTTATGTGCAGCTATTGTGCATTTAAATGTCTCAGTTCCAATTGGTAGAAATAACTTTTTTGCTCAGGAAGGTACAAATGTTGTCCCATTGACAGGTTTGTATCCACTACTTCCAGGGACATGTAAAAACAATTTGTAGCATTTTTTGGGGGGGTCTCTATGCTCCTTCCATCACTATATGAAAAATACTGCACCCCTGCAGACGTCTTATCCTTGGCTCACAGATCCCCACTGTTCCCTGTATAAACCAATGCATTTATACCAGTCTGGGCTGTATGCCCATGTTTACCCGTTATTCCCATCACGCTCAATTTCTTTTGTTTGCCACATGCTGCCATTTCAGGAGGGGCAGGTTGTTCTCTATGGAAGCCAGTAGCTGACGAGCTTGTTGAAATACACCATCTGTACTGACGGATCCATATGCAGCGGTGTTACTTAACATATTGAAATTTCAGCTTTTTGACCTGCGTCATATCCCAAAGATGTGGGAAGGGGGTAATATCATTAAGTGTTTTCTGGGGTTTTTGCAATTTACTACCGGTAATTCATGAGGAGTTATTCCCATTACAGCTCTCACCAATAAGGGGGGTGAATTCTTGAGCCTTCCACTGAAAGCATTGTCTGGCCTCCCATTCCTCAAGGAATCATTATCTATGGCTAAATGACCCAGACACTACCCGGCCTTTCTGCTTTGAGAATAGATGCTTCGTCAGTCGGACTAGGAGCTTTTCTAACTTTACCCGTGTGGTTTATTTTCCAAGAAGTTCTCATCTGCGGAAAGAAACTATTCCTGAATGTGCCCAAAAAGAGTTAATTGACAACCTCCTGTGGGTGCTCTTCTTACTCTCCTGAGACTTTACTGGAACGTTCTTCCCATTCCAGTAAAACCACGGACCCATATTTCTAGGGAATTCATTGCCGATATTCCACAATCCAAATACTTCACAGTCATCGGGGTATTATTGGTAGATGGCTTTTCTAAGATCCCTAATTGTATCTCTCTACACCAGTTCTTGCCACGTTCTTTGTCAAAGAACTCTTTCACCTTTACAGTTTTCAACTTTACATCATTTGTTTTATAGAGGATTACAATTCTGGAGAGAATTCTGCACACAATTAGATATTTGACTGAACAGATGATTTGGGTCGATCAAATTTTGGAACACTATCTCCAAGCATCTTTCCACACATTATGACAAGTCGGCCTATTTGCTCCCTTGGGTTGAATTTACATTTAATAGTCATGTTCATGGATCTACTAATAAAACTCTATTTTCTTACTCTCTCAGCTGCGTTATCCTAGTTTGTAGTCCCAGTTCTGATTCCTTCTGGGATTCCTGCTGTTGACACCACCATTGTACATCTCCCAGACATCTGGATAGAATATTCTGATGCTCTACTCATCAAAAGATATAGCCTGATAGATATCATCACACATAATCTGACAAGGTCTGAATTTAAGGAACTGTCTTGCTTATCTCTAATCCAAACTACAATTTTGTGCCACCTATATTGTTACCATGATGATGATTTAGTACCACCTATGTTGTCTGGTACCCTAAAGTAGATTATGTACCATCTATCTTGACCTTGTTCCTAAACATCAACATCTGTGGTTCCTAAATGAAGTCTTTATTTGCATCCTATGTCTGAGAAGTATGTGTTCCTTGGGTGTCTCATTTATAGGCATTGACCAAGTGGTTAGGCTAAGTACACACTACAGGTTTTTCAGCCATCGGGCCATTCACCCGATAAACGACCGCTCGGCCACATATCACATTAATATGTATACTTACATGATGAACGACAGTCATTCCAAAGTGCCGACTGTCGTTTCATTTGGTTGTTCGGCATGTTTGATAATCTCGTTCCAATCAACCTCCGATCCTGCAGTGTGTATACACTCACCATCACGATCTCCATAGAGGTTACAGAGTCATGGGGGTGAATTGAATCATGAATCATGAATTGAATCATGAATCATGAATTGAATCATGAAATGAATCATAAATCATGAATCAAATCATGAATCATGAAATGAATCATGAATTGAATCATGAAATGAATCATAAATCATGAATCAAATCATGAATCATGAAATGAATCATGAATTGAATCATGAATCATGAAATGAATCGAATCATGAATCATGAAATGAATCATGAATCATGAATTGAATCATGAAATGAATCATAAATCATGAATCAAATCATGAATCATGAAATGAATCATGAATTGAATCATGAAATGAATCGAATCATGAATCATGAAATGAATCATGAATCATGAATTGAATCATGAATCATGAATTGAATCATGAATCATGAATTAAATCATGAATCATGAAATGAATCATAAATCATGAATCATGAAATGAATCATGAATCATGAATTGAATCATGAATCATAAAATGAATCATGAATCCAATCATGAATCATGAATTGAATCATGAATCATGAAATGAATCATAAATCATGAATCAAATCATGAATCATGAAATTACAGGTTACAGAGTCATGGGGGTGAATTGAATCATGAATCATGAATTGAATCATGAATCATGAATTGAATCATGAAATGAATCATAAATCATGAATAAAATCATGAATCATGAAATGAATCATGAATTGAATCATGAATCATGAAATGAATCGAATCATGAATCATGAATTGAATCATGAATCATGAATTGAATCATGAATCATGAATTGAATCATGAATCATGAATTGAATCATGAATCATGAATTGAATCATAAATCATGAATCATGAAATGAATCATGAATCATGAATTGAATCATGAATCATGAAATGAATCATGAATCCAATCATGAATCATGAATTGAATCATGAATCATGAAATGAATCATAAATCATGAATCAAATCATGAATCATGAAATGAATCATGAATCATGAATTGAATCATGAATCATGAAATGAATCATAAATCATGAATCATGAAATGAATCATGAATCGAATCATGAATTGAATCATGAATCATGAAATGAATCATGAATCGAATCATGAATCATGAAATGAATCATGAATCATGAATTCAATCATGAATCATGAAATGAATCATGAATTGAATCATGAATCATGAATTGAATCATGAAATGAATCATGAATCGAATCATGAATCATGAAATGAATCATGAATTGAATCATGAATCATGAAATGAATCATGAATCGAATCATGAATCATGAAATGAATCATGAATCATGAATTGAATCATGAATCGAATCATAAATCATGAAATGAATCATGAATTGAATCATGAATCATGAAATGAATCATGAATTGAATCATGAATCATGAAATGAATCATGAATTGAATCATGAATCATGAAATGAATCATGAAATGAATCATGAATCGAATCATGAATTAAATCATGAATTGAATCATGAAATGAATCATGAATTGAATCATGAATCATGAAATGAATCATGAATTAAATCATGAATCATAATTCATGAATCGAATCATGAATTGAATCATGAATCTTGAATCGAATCATGAATTATGAATTGAATCATGAATCGAATCATGAATCATGAATCGGGAATTAAATCATGAATCATGAAATGAATCATGAATTGAATCATGAACTGAATCATGAATCATGAATTGAATCATGAATCGAATCATGAATCTTGAATCGAATCATGAATCATGAATTGAATCATGAATCATTAATTGAATCATGAATTGAATCATGAAATGAATCATGAATTGAATCATGAATCATGAATTGAATTGAATCATGAATCATAAATTGTATCATGAATTGAATAATGAATCATGAATCGAATCATGAATCATGAATTGAATTGAATCATGAATCGTGAATTAAATCATGAATCATGAAATGAATCATGAATTATGAATCATGACTTGAATCATGAATTGAATCATGAATCATGAACCGAATCATGAATCATAAATTGAATCATGAATTGAATCATTCTAACCAAATACGAAACTGAATGATGAGTTAAGTGTATTCATGATTATAATCATTAATCCAGACTGGTGTCCATACTAGAACAACCACAGAATAGACACAGGACATTAACATACACTGACTGATCCTTCTCACCAGACAGTGAATACAAAAGGACCTATTTCGAATAGAAAACCTTCAGCAGCTGCAGCAGTGTGTCTGAGTATTGCCTTCCAAGTCTGCATCTTGCCGTGAACAATTATCCATTGTTTATCTTAGGTGGAGACACATGTTGCAACCAAATCCCAAATAATTACTTTAAATTATAGAGTCTTGTTTATCTGTATCTTGCACTTTTTCTCTTGTTGTACGTTTGACATGTACTTCTGTTTCAATGGCCCAGCACGTAATTGAAGTTGTTACTGCAGCCTGGGATCCTTTGATGTAATCTACGGATCATGTTGTCTTAAACTGGGTTCACATCTATACAATTATACAATTATCGCGCAGAACACACGATAAACGACCGTTTGCTCAGATATTGTAAGAGTGTGTAGTTCCCATGATCATATTTTATGGCACCAAAACAAATCACATCTAGTGATGCACAAACCATAGAGATCTATGGACACTGCTGGTCCTGGGTGATTCTGCACACTCCATAGAGATCTATGGACACTGCCGGTCCTGGGTGATTCTGCACACTCCATAGAGATCTATGGACACTGCCGGTCCTGGGTGACTCTGCACACTCCATAGAGATCTATGGACACTGCCGGTCCTGAGTGACTCCGCACACTCCATAGAGATCTATGGACACTGCCGGTCCTGAGTGACTCCGCACACTCCATAGAGATCTATGGACACTGCCGGTCCTGAGTGACTCTGCACACTCCATAGAGATCTATGGACACTGCCGGTCCTGAGTGACTCTGCACACTCCATAGAGATCTATGGACACTGCCGGTCCTGAGTGACTCTGCACACTCCATAGAGATCTATGGACACTGCTGGTCCTGAGTGACTCTGTGCACTCCATAGAGATCTATGGACACTGCCGGTCCTGAGTGACTCCGCACACTCCATAGAGATCTATGGACACTGCCGGTGGTGAGTGACTCTGCACACTCCATAGAGATCTATGGACACTGCCGGTCCTGGGTGACTCCGCACACTCCATAGAGATCTATGGACACTGCCGGTCCTGAGTGACTCTGCACACTCCATAGAGATCTATGGACACTGCCGGTCCTGAGTGACTCTGCACACTCCATAGAGATCTATGGACACTGCTGGTCCTGAGTGACTCTGCACACTTCATAGAGATCTATGGACACTGCCGGTCCTGGGTGATTCTGCGCACTCCATAGAGATCTATGGACACTGCCGATCCTGAGTGACTCTGCACACTCCATAGAGATCTATGGACACTGCCGGTCCTGGGTGACTCTGCACACTCCATAGAGATCTATGGACACTGCCGGCCCTGAGTGACTCTGCACACTCCATAGAGATCTATGGACACTGCCGGTCCTGGGTGACTCTGCACACTCCATAGAGATCTATGGACACTGCCGGTCCTGGGTGACTCTGCACACTCCATAGAGATCTATGGACACTGCCGGTCCTGAGTGACTCTGCACACTCCATAGAGATCTATGGACACTGCCGGTCCTGAGTGACTCTGCACACTCCATAGAGATCTATGGACACTGCCGGTCCTGAGTGACTCTGCACACTCCATAGAGATCTATGGACACTGCTGGTCCTGAGTGACTCTGCACACTCCATAGAGATCTATGGACACTGCCGGTCCTGAGTGACTCTGCACACTCCATAGAGATCTATGGACACTGCCGGTCCTGAGTGACTCTGCACACTCCATAGAGTTCTATGGACACTGCTGGTCCTGAGTGACTCTACACCCTCCATAGAGATCTATGGACACTGCCGGTCCTGAGTGACTCTGCACACTCCATAGAGATCTATGGACACTGCCGGTCCTGAGTGACTCTGCACACTCCATAGAGTTCTATGGACACTGCTGGTCCTGAGTGACTCTACACCCTCCATAGAGATCTATGGACACTGCCGGTCCTGAGTGACTCTGCACACTCCATAGAGATCTATGGACACTGCCGGTCCTGAGTGACTCTGCACACTCCATAGAGATCTATGGACACTGCCGGTCCTGAGTGACTCTGCACACTCCATAGAGATCTATGGACACTGCCGGTCCTGAGTGACTCTGCACACTCCATAGAGATCTATGGACACTGCTGGTCCTGAGTGTATAGTCACTGCAGGATTGGAACGACATCGATCCATTATTGAATGAGATTTTCAGTTCAGTTTTAAAAATCAAATGAAACGATACGATGAGCTTTGGAACGATAATCGTTCATTGTTGGAGTCTACACACTAATGCAATATTGGGCCGAACGGTCGTTTATCGTGTGATTGGCCCGATAATCCGCTGAAAAACCTGTAGTGTGTACCCAGCTTCACTGTGTGTATATTCCCATTTGTAAAGCAGATCAATAAATAAACATTATTAATAATAATAAAAATAATAATAATAATAATAATAATAATAATAATAATAATAATATAGATATGTGGTTAAACTCCGTCAGGCGTGTGTTTAATCTTGGATTTGCATTATAACCATTTCAAACATTCCCTGAGAACTCACCTCTTTAGGAAGCTTGTAAAATCCGTGAACCAAAGTAACCTCCCAGGCTTATTGTACCTGATTACCGCGCCTCTACACGGTGCACTCAAAGCTTACACTTATTATCTTTCTATGCTCAAACAGCCCTCTGACCCCGAAACCAACCTTGCTGTGTGACTGGTGATATATCTCCACTAAACACTTTCCCCTTCACCATCTGGCTGGACCAATCTGTAGCACTGACCCTCACGCATCATGCTCCCATTGTCCTATAGATTGTAAGCTCATGAGCAGGACCCTCTTACCTCTATGTCTGTTTGTCGATAGCCTATCTTGTTTTATTACTGTTTGTTGCCTGTTGTAAAGCAAGGCTGTAAGCTAGCGCTAAATACATGTTAATAATAGTTATAAATGACTCTATATGAGTGTAATTGAGGCAGATGACTCAATGCATATCAGTGTGATGAAAATGTGACACCGCGTCCTAACCCGTATACGTGAGTGCAGAGCACCTACTGTAAGCGGACCTGCCGGGATTATCTTTGCTTTATTTATTCAAAATAAATTTTTTCCATCTAAAATCGAGCAAGAAGCAACTGTCTTAAAAATATTTTACACACCAACAACAGATACTTGGTGAAAACTTTGCACAAGGAGCTAGCAATCAGATGTTTGCTTTCATTTTCTAAATTTGTACTGTAACAAAAAAAAAAGACAGAAGCTGATTGGTTGTTGTAGATTTTGGACAATTACTTGTGCACCAGTTTTCATCAAGGTGCCTATAGTTTATAAATTAGATACAGTCCTTACTACAACAAAGTAACTTTAGTGAGTAATTTAACAGAAGAATAGAAAATGCACAAACACATTGAATACACATTTACCACCTGATGTCTTAATACAATAGGGCTCAATTGCTAATTCTATTTATATGCAAAATTTGCACTGAACAACAGCAACAGGAAAGTAATAAGCTGTTATCTGTCTATTGCAAGTTAGACAATGAAAACCAGTGTCTGGTTGCTGTAGTGTAGGCTGAATGTTGGACCTTAATGCAATGTTAGTAAAAAAAATAGACCTTTAATGCATCACTGTTAGCGAACAGAAAAAAGTTTAAATCCTAAATAAAATCTAAAATAAAAACAAAGGTAACAGGGGCAAACGCAGGATTTGTAGAGGGGGGTTTCCACACCACGCTGCCAGTGGGCGTGACCAGCATGCATGGGGGCGTGGCTATAATTTTAGACAGTGCTTGGCTGCTCTCCAACTCTTCCTATCCCCATAATATACATGGGCAATGCTGTGTGCACTACTGTTAGGTGCGTGCAGCTCTTCCTTTTCAAGCAGAGCCGTGTGAAGCGGGGGCAGGGTCCAGCCACCTCAATTATACAGTGCCCCAGGCTTGGAGAGCGCTTTCCAGGCACTAGGCAACCCCACCCTCGGTTTGCCTATGGGTAATGGCTCTTAATGACAGTAGCACAAGTGTCAGGTGAATACATAAAATGCCAAAAGCAATATAGACATGTAGAAGCATATGCGAATATTGTTTCTAACCTATCTACATGTGAGCTGGAGATTTCAGCTGACATGTATGAATTCAGTTTGAAAAGACAATTGCCTGGGCTCTCTCTCACCCCCTTTCCCTTCATTATTCAATACAATATACTACAATTGTTTTATTGTGCACGTTTGCAACAATATTGTAAGGCTAAGTACACACTGGAAGTTTTTAAGCCAATTATCGGGCCAATCACCTGATGAACGACCGCTCGGCTGTCGATGAACGACAGTCAGGGTCATCTTTTCCATTGGGCACGATGGGCAGCTGCCCGGGGGCCCCACGGGCAAGGGGGCCCCATAGGCACGGCTCTTAATGAGAATAAATAATCCTGCAAAAGAAAAAAACCTGCAAAAAAAACCTACAAGGGTCACTGAGCAAGTACATCTATCTCTCTCTATCTATATATATCTATATCTGTATCTGTATACATCTATATATCTATATCTATATCTAGGGACCCCAGTGCATTGCTTTGCACGGGGGCCCATAATGTTGTTAAGATGGCCCTGACGACAGTTGTGCTAAAGTGCCGATTGTTGTTTCATTTTGTTGGTCGTACTGTTTAATAATCTCATTCCAACTGCCTTCTGATCCTGCAGTGTGTTTGCACTCACTATCACGATCTCCATAGAGTTTACAGAGTCATGGTCTTTTCAGCCGATACCGGCAATGAACATGTCCCGGTGACTTAATGTAGAGAGTGCTGTAGATGCAATAATTTGTTCCTTCGTTCTGAGACTGAATATTTAGTTTCAGAGTCACACAAGCTAACGAAATTCGTTATGACATGTGGATACATGTGTGTCAGGAACGAATGAATGTATATTGTGCTGTCATTCTCTAAATGACTAGAGGACCAGATGAAGAGCACAGATCTGAAGGTAAATTGTTTGTAGTGCGTATGCAACAATCACCTGACCGGTCGCACCTTCGGTCGTAGGTACAAACGTTGTAGATAACAGATTGGTCGGATACACCTCCAGTGTGTACCTAACCTTATTCTGCGAAACAAAAAAACTGACACGGGAAAAATGAACAAAATGTTGCAAATCTTATTATCAACCGTGGGAATATTTTTACAAAAAAAAAATAAATGATTGGACAACTTCCTCTGAGAAGCTGCCATCGCCAATTATATTCAGTTCCCGGAGTCTTTCCTCACAGATATCTCTGTAACAGTGAAATATTCTGCTGGAATATATCTGCTTTACACAGGACTAGCAGACGCCTGTTATTTATCTGCCTGAGCAGACGAGGCGTATTGTGTATACACATGCCAGCGGGAATCAGTAGCGTTGGACAAGTATTTCAGGAGTCGGATCACTCGTTGATATTAGTACGTTTGATGCCACGGACACGCGCACTGCGCTACTTGATGATAAACCGTAAAAGATCTGTTATAGTTATCTAAATTTCTGGATAATTCTATTTAGGGATTGCAAACGTAACGTATAGCTTGACGTGACTGAAATAAAATGAGGAAGAAAATACTAGCTGGGGAATATTAGGAAGTTATTGCCTGTTGCTAACTGGTCCTTTCTCTAGAACTAATAGACTGCAGGTTAAGTGTTTAAACACTTAACCTGCGTGGTCCCGGCATTGCCCCTTTAAATTAACATTGACACATGTCGCAATGACGTCAAACTGTACTGACGGACACCTCTCCATTTGGTCAGCCTGGTGGTCCCATCGGAGATCTGCCCCGTCGCTTTTAAGGTAAGTGTTTAAATTAAAATCGGGTTTTGCTACATTCGCCTTTTATTTGTAGACCTCCTCCTTGCCAGGGTTACGAGCAGGGCCGGATTAACCCGAGATTTAACTGGGCTACAGCCCAGGGACCTCGGGCATCCAGGGGGCCCTTCAAAGTTCTCAGCAGCATTATTGATTGGTCCGGGGGGGTGGTCGCCCCCGGCCCGATCAATGCTGCTGAGCACTTTCACTGCAGTCATCCGTCCCCGGCGCTCAGTAATCTGTTTACTGAGGAGATCACGCGAGAGTAAGACTATGCGGCTCACATTGGGGGCCTCATGGGGGAATGGAGGCCCCCGTAGCCCAGGTTACAAGCATTGTTCAACTGTACCCAACCCTTAAATGCATCCCACAACATGAAGGACCCACTAGAACCAATCACTCTTGGAAACAAACACTCAGGACTGTAGAGTTCTTCAGTTTGAGGCCATGTGCACTCGTCCATTTGTCGAGAGCATGGTGTAGGACGATTCACCTGTCCATCACTATCTTCCACTGCTCAGTCCATTGCTCCACTAACCTGGAAAATATGCAATATAAGGTTTATCCACGGCTACCAGACTGTAGCGTCTTCCTCTGTGGAGTTCAGTGTGGACTGTTTTGGATTAAATTGGTTGCTGAACCCACGTGTTGAAATTTAAAGTGAAGGAAGAATGGTCAAAAATTGCTCTCAAACCTGGTGGAAACATACCCCAACAGACTTAATGCTGTTATTGCAGCAAAAGGTGGTTCTACCAAATACTACTGTATGGGGTTGAACACTTATGCAATTAGCATTTTTTAGTTTAAAAAAAAAAAGGAAAAAATCTGCAGACAAATTTTGAATTATGAATTTGAAAATTTACTTTAAGAGCCAATTGGTTCGCAACACAAATACTGTCTGGAGCAATCTGTGTGTCATTTGTAATACAGGCAAATCTGACTTTTTGTTGAATACTTTTGCAAGTCATTGTACATCACAAGCTCAATAAACAAACTGCAAGATGATTTTTTTTTTTTTTTTTCAATGAAAGTCCTCAAGTCTCCAATAGGATTCTCTTCTGTAACGGGTATTGGTGCACGAGACTTGTATGAGATCCTGCAGCGTTGTTATGTGGTCTACTGTAAAGCCTTGGGTCCCACTTAATTCAAATTACACCATGTCATCCAATGTCCATTTTTTATTATTATTATTATTATTATTATATATGGTCATGATAGGCAATGGGATTACAGGGGCTTGCACATAAATATATATAACAAAATATAATACTAAAAACAAGTTGGCAACTGCACCCGACATGTGTCCAACAGAGGAAATACAGTACCAGCAATCTGCATCTTTATTATCCTGGCAGTTTGCTGTTTATGTGCTTACAACAAAACAAAGCAAAACATGGACGTTATATTAACAGTGCAAACACAATTGGGTGCTACAGAAAGTACTTGTTTTATGTGTCCTGCTGTGCATAGATCCTGTAAAATCCTCACAAACTAAATGTAACATTTCAAGTTAATGTGACCTCCTTGCATTCCACTGTCACATCCTAGTAGTGTCTGAGCTCTTTACTCCCTCTAGTGGATACTTAGTGTAACTGCCTTCCTTCATTTCACCAAACTTTCATTTAAGATCGTTACAGTTTTACCATTTAGAAACATATATAATTTTACTTAAAAAAAATTGATTTTCACTTTGAACAGCGATCTTATTTTGCAACTAATCTGTTAAAAGCTAAGCCTGCAGTTCCTCTGTGGCAACCTGTGTGTTAACTCTTGCAAACAGTGTGAAAAGTGCAATTCTGCAAAGCAGTGTGCAATAGTTTCCCATGCAGAGAGAGATCTGTGAGCACTGTTTTGCTATCAGTCAGCGGTTATGAATGATGAAAATGAAGGTAACCCGGTCCCTTGCAATGAGAAGTGAGTGAGAGGTATGATGCAAGAGGGACTTGTCTCCCTCCAGCAATCTCCTCCTCTTTCCATGATGGGGAGAGACTGTAATGTGATTATTAATGTGTTGCACAAGCCCTTAGAGGCGGGTCCCCATACAATACACACACAGTGTGTCAGGGGGTGAGTCACAGGAGGGGAGGGTACATGGTGAGTGTGTGTCTCTCAGTCACACAGGAGGAGGGTACATTGTAATAACTATGTGTGATCACAGAGCTGCTGGAAGACAGATGCACTCAAGAGCTCACACACTGTGCATCTCTCTGCACCACTAAGGACCCCCAAGCACCAGGACTGGGCACACAACACGTGCACTGGATGAATACACAGTGTGCACACTGCTGCTAGCACCGGCTGGGACTCTGCAATCCTGGTGGATGACTACTTCTCTTTAAGGCTCTTTTGTTCTCCTCGCCTCCCCCTATGATTGCCAACGTGCAGAGACAGAGCCGGCTGGGGGCCCCCGGGCTGGCTCCTTGCAGAGCCCCTCACTCCAAGAGGCTGCTGGAAAGCGATGAGCCCCCTGCAAAGTGCCCCCGGCTCAGCGAGTCCCCCCCAGACAGCGGGTTGCTGCCCTCTCCCGGCTCCCCTCACCCCCCGGCTCTGCACAGCGCGTCCCCCCAACACCAAGGACCTACCTGTATAGGGAACTACCTGCTGCTACCCGCTGGGGACCGGGAGAACGTGTCCAGAGCCCTCAATCTACACACTGGAGAGGAGCTGCAGTGCAAGGTGAGCCCAGGGCTAAATGGACCACACTGTGTAGTCTGGGGGACCCCAAACTCCAGTCTGCTGAATGCAGAGTCTCAGGGGGACCCCATTGGAAAGGTGATTTTAGTTTTTATATGCAGTGCTGGACCCCATTTTCCTGTCTGCTTTGTATCATGGGGACCAGTTGGGAACCCCCAAAAGAAGGGTGACCCCACATATTGCTGTCTGTAATCTCATGGAAACACCAAATGCTGTCTGTAGTTTTGGAGTTGGATCCAAAGGGAACCAGCCTCTTATACACTGTTACATGGGAGAGCAGTCTGTTATGTGCACTGTCCCAAGTGAGACCAGGGACACAGCTCTCATGGTGGTCAGCTGTCTCATCCTGATTGCCCCCCTGTCTCAGAGGGCTCCTGGGGGGTGCACTGTGTTTTGTTCCCTGTGGTGTCTCATGGGATCCATTCTTGGCTTCCTGTGTTGTCCCAGGAGGTCCCTGTTTAAGCTCTTAGTTAAGTGATTACTTCTTCAGGGACAGTGAGCTCCTATCTCTAGAAACGAAGACATAGACTTCCTAATGGGGCATCGTCCCACTCTTTCTGTCCATTTACTGCAGAAGTAGGCAACCTGTGGCTTCCCAGCTGTTGAGGAACTAAAGGTCTCAGCAATGCCTAGTCAACTGGAGGGAGCCACCCAAGTTTATTTTACCGTGTAGTGAGATTTATTGCATCATACTGATATAATTGGGGGCTCTTCCTATATTCCTCTATGGGATTATCAGATTGTACACACTGCCGTCACCTTACTTACCCCCATGTTCAGAGAAAGCCTGTATTCTAAGCACTGTGCTTCAATTAGCATATAGCTTGGCCTCAAATAGTCTTTAACCTTAAATAAAATAATAGGCGTCTACTTTTTTTTCCATCTTCTAATGTTGCAATGGTATAGGTGTGTGGAGCCTACTGAACCAGACACCTCTCATTCTCTATACAGGAAAAAGGATCTTCATAACTCTGCAATGATCAGTCCAGCCCCTGACCCCCCCCCATCCCCCTCCCATCCCCCTCCATACATATGATCATTAAAAGGACAGGGCATTTAAACATGTTACAGGTTTGTGTCAGGCAGATGGTTTATAATTGCTCAGACAGTTCACCGGTTGCACTTTTAATTTACCCCCCTCCCCCCCGCCTCTCCCCATACATACATTGTAACTAGCATGACCACGTTCTTTCACAACTGACTTATTTTAATGATTTTTAATTGGGGTTGACAAGTTACGTCAGCGTCGGGCTGCCTCTGCAAAACCATAATCCTGTTTTGTATACATGTTGCTGCTTACTGCTGTTTTCCAGTGAGTAACATGACAATTTACAGAGCTCATCCAAGAGGAATATACAAAAAAAAACACACTTGTAATAAGAGTTTATAGCTCCTGAACACTGTGTACGGTGTAAAAATAGGATGGTGGTTTTTTATGCAAGTTAACCCTGGATGTCTGCCGTGCATTTAATGTGGTGTTCATATGTTATGCATGCTGTAGGTTTGTGTACTGTCTTAGCTGCTTAGGACTTTATTAAACAAAGCATTTGAAACAACTTTAAAGCACATGTTTGCAGTAGACTTAATTTTGTGGCTTTTCTTCTATTTTCAGGTCTTTCCCCTAAAGCACTACCAGAAAAAAATACAGCCTTATGTGCATTTACCCTGGCATCAAAACATCACTGGGATTGTCGAGATCATTCAAGGGGAGTGCAAAGCATATGTGTTTTTCGATAAGGAGTTTGGTGACATGCACTCCTACGTGCGGAGGTGTAAGAGGCTGGGGGAAGAACAGGCAGCCAAACTATTCAAACAAATCATCAGTGCGGTTTTCCACTGTCATCGATCTTCCATCGTCCTGGGAGACCTCAAGCTAAGGAAGTTTGTGTTCTCTGACAAAGAGAGGTGAGACCTTGCTCTTGAAGCACAAGCTGACAGTTAGCAGTAAGAAATCTAGGCCAGAGACTTGGTTAAAGTTTACCTGTCCCCTTATATAGAAGGCAGCCATATTTCAATGCAGCCCTTTTGAATGCTACCTCAAATTGCAGCCTTGTGCCTCGCACCTCAGTGAGAGCACTAGTTTCTATCGAGTTCATGGGCTGAATAGTGGTTCAGACCACAAAATGGCTTCACTCATGCCTCAGTGAGATCACTAGTTTCTGATAGGCTGAACAGTTGTTCAGAACACAAAATGGCTTCACTCATGCCTCAGTGAGATCGCTAGTTTCTGATAGGCTGAACAGTGATTCAGAACACAAAATGGCTTCCTACACAAACACATTGTTATCTCCCTCAGCTGTATCTCAATCTGGACCTGTCCAGCTGAGTATAGACTATTGTTGACGTTACGCAGGGAGGTTGGTAGGAATTGCTTTGGGCTTTGAGAACAAATAGAGCTAAAGTTTGATAAACAAAACGCTCCTGACCTACGGCGTACAGCAGCATCTGTGGTCGCTTTCACCTTCACATATATTGCGTCCAAATATTGATATTTCCATTAGGCTTTGTTTGTTTTGTGTGTTTACATTCGTATCGCTCATAGCAAAACAATCTCCTGCAATGCACCACACGCTGTGTATAGAGTCAGCTGTAGGTGTTAACTTAAATGTACCAAAAAAAAGCAACTATCTGGCTCTTGCGCACATCACATGCTAAATATATACATTAATAATCATCATAACATTCAGAGGTGAGTTTCCTGTCTGCAGGACAGTGGTGCAGACACAACGCATTGCTCTGAGTGTTTAATGGATCATGTCACTCTGCCAGCCAAGGACATTAAATGAATCGATGGGTGGAGAGAGCAGTGAGCTCAGTTTGTATAACCCAACTTTCTATAACATCTGGTAGATCTTCTACCCCTTTCTTGCAAACAATTTCATGGTGTTCGTCTTGAAACAAGCATTTTATTTTGCAGTGTTGTTGGTAACTGAATTACACGAAAGGACACGCTAGTTGCCCTGCAGATTTTAGATTGTAAGCTCTTGCAGACGGATCCTTAACACCTCTTATCTCTGTGCTGTCAGATATGACACTGATGTAGAGTCCTTAGGATTAGAGCATAAAGGTTTATTTTTACTTTGGCTGATTTTTGCCTGCTGTCCAGTTGAAACCGTTTTAAACGGGGTGCCGGGAAGTGCTGCTCCAGCTTAGGATGTATTTCATCATGTATATTGGTCCAGGGCCACTGATTTGTTACATATACCAGTGTTTTATAAATGGTACAAGGCAGTGATATATTGCAGAAGGTATTAGATTTGCAGCCAGAACGCTGTAAATTCACTCCTAGCAGAAATACATATGGTTCTTTTTGTTCCATCTGGGCTATGTGGAAACGTCATGTCAGTGGTATGTAAACTGATGTAGGGAAGAGCGAAGCCAAAAGAGAGTGGGGAGGGGAGGAGGGGTGAGTTTGTGGTCGCGGTAATGATTTCAGAGGTCGGTATTAGACATTCTGCAGATGTATTTCCAAATGTCAAGTTTTATATCCTTGCAAGGTGCAAAGAGCTGGGAGGCCTTGTAGGATCGGTTTAAAGCCGGGGACGGAGGGATCTAGAATAAATTCAGATTAGTCTTAAAAATAAAAAAAAGGTTTAAACTGCACATAACCCAAGACTGGAAATCACAGCAGTCCAAGGATAACTAGAGTTGGAGAAACATTATGCAGAATTAATTATGCAGCCTCTCAGCGATTTTCTGCAGTAGCGTTCTGTGACCAATGTATAACTAACTCAAACAAAATAAAACCTGTTCTTTTATTGTTTCAGTTTCACTTTTAGCCAATAACTTAAAGTGTGAAGGGCTAAAAACAAAACAAAAAAAATAACGTTTTCAGTCGCTGAAATATCGTGTGGCTGGAATTTTGTGTGGCGCAAGCACAGGTGCGCGCTTCTTGTGTGATACCCGGCCAGTTGCTGCCAGACTGTATAGCCGCTTGAGTCATTTTTTCCAACCTATCTGCTAGGGCTACTTTGCATGACAAGAGTTCAGGTTGAGGACACACACAAAAAAAATACATTACCCTGCTCAGTCTGATAGAGAAAATAAGAAAATTCTTTTCATACCGTTTAATTCCCTGACCTCATCCATTTAAATAACTTGAAAATGTGGCTGCTGCTTTTGGCAATCCCACTGCCCTGTTTGGTGTTAACCCATTAATTATGAACTACTGGCTGTTGAAATGGATGCGGTCATTTGACGGACGGTGTAGACTCCAATCCAACGTCCGGATAGTCCAAATTCTTGCCAAGTAGATTTTAAGCAATAGGATGATTTTATTTGCTATTCGTAGTCCTATCTGGGAGCTCATTATTAAGCTTTTTTTTTTTTTCTTGTTTTTTAGGACTCAGCTCAGATTGGAGAGCCTGGAGGATGCTCATATCATGAAAGCCGGCGATGACGCCTTGTCAGACAAACACGGGTGCCCGGCTTACGTCAGCCCCGAGATCCTGAACACAACAGGGACTTATTCCGGGAGATCGGCCGATGTTTGGAGTCTTGGCGTGATGCTTTTCACTCTGCTAGTAGGACGCTATCCTTTCCACGACTCGGACCCCAGCTCCCTCTTTTCAAAAATTCGACGCGGACAGTTCTGTATCCCCGACCACGTTTCCCCCAAAGCCAGGTGCCTTATACGGAGTCTGTTGAGGAAAGAACCATCCGAGAGACTCACAGCAGAGGAGATCTTATTACACCCCTGGTTTGAGGCAGCGTCTCAGGCCAGTTATGCGGATCAGGAACCGAGTAGCACAGACCAGCTGGTGCCGGACGTCCCACAGAACTGTGACGATCTCGACTCTTTCTTCTGCTAGCTCATTCTAGCCTGTATTATCATCTTTATAAAGACTATACCCAGGACTTGTAATTAGTCTAAAAGCCCCTGAAATTGTGGTGTGGAAGCCGAGCGTGTGTATTACACTTTAGCTAAATACCCTTCTGACTTTGCCAACAATTATCCTATTGCAAGAGCTTTTGCCCTGGGGGATGGGGATGGGGGTTGTCTAGAATTCTTTGAACGTGGTTAATCCAGGGGGCATAACAATGAAGTGAGTCGTTGCTGTTGTATTTGTGGACTCATCGCCTATACAATGGAGGCAGACATTTTGTGGCCTGAACCAATATTTAGCTTATCAATTCGTGAGGCGTTACCCGTTGCCTTTTGAGACCGATCTCTCAGCATTCAATAAGTGAAATGAGAATGGCGGCTGACTTAACTTATTTTCTTCACCATTTTTCCAACCATGCATCATATTGGTGTTTTACGGACATTCTAATGTTTCTCATTAGTGCCAACCCCTTGGAGCAAGAGTCAGACTTGGTACACATTTTGTTTTTTATCTTCATTATGTTACAAGAAAGACGGGGGTTAGATTTATCAAACCTTCTATAGAGGAAAAGTGGAGTTCTTGCCCATAACAACCAATCCGATTCGAGGTACCACTTTCTACAGTGTAATAAATAAATGATAGCTAGAATCTTATTGGTTGCTATGGGCAACACCTCCACTCTTCCTTCTTAGAAGCTTTGATAAATCTACCCCTAAATTTAGATGTCTTTTCAGTCAGCGAAATGCAAAACAAAGTTTGTTTTGTAAATTGCAGAGGAGTGGATGAGAGGTTGCTGTGCATCATGGGTATTTTTTGCATTCACTACATACACCCGGATCTAAAACACAGTAAAACTAGTGTTACTGACGGAATATCTATAGGCAAATTAATTTCCCACCACAGTGAAGGGAGACAGTCGATTCTTACTTGGGTATATTACAGTACGGTCAGGACGTCTTTGCAAAGGGCTAGACCTCAGCAAGCCTGAAAATGACATATATACCTCATGTATTATTTTTTTTTTACCTGCCCACAGAGCCGTGCATTTCACATGTTCAGTACTGAGCAAGTTATAGTTTTTTTTAAAAAAAAAATATATATATACTTCATAATTAATGGTTTATCATTTTTTTTTTTTATTAACAATTAATTATTTAATTACACAGTGCACAGAGCAAATGCTGTAACCCATAGCAACCAATCAGATATCAGCTTATAACAGTGTGGGGAGACTAAAGAAAGCTAATATCTGACTGACTGGTTGCTATGGGTTACACCACCTGTTCTCCTTGCACTATTCTTTACCAAATAAGTCCTGTTGTAAGATGGTGCTTTCTTTTGTGTCCCCCACCCCCTCTGCTCACGAGAGTGTGTATGCGTATGCAATCTCACACAACCTATTGGGGGGTTGGCTGATGGGGAAGGAGGGTGGTATTGTGCATATTAGGCTCTGCCGGCCGCGAAGTATTTTTTTTTTTTATATATATATATATATTTTTTACTAAAATTAAAAGATCAGAAAAAAAATCCCAATATTAATCAGCAATTGTAATGTGAATAACTGTTGGCAAAAGTATCTGTCAAAAAGACAACAAAATCGTGAGATAACCATTGAGGCGTCGGAACCTCCTTTGCACTAACTGCCTCACGGTTGTTATTACTGGTATCTGTGATACGTTGTACATAGAAAAGACTGTAAATAATGACAGTAAGCATTTGCTTAAAACTGAATTGAATAACACTATGTTGTGTAAATATGTGGAAAAACTAATTACGGTAAAATTTGTAAAGTACGTTGTAATAAATATTTTTTTCTAATTTTGCGTTTGGTCATCTGTTTGTCTTGTTGTTAGACATATGTAAGCTTAATTGGTGGTGTGGGAAGCTCTTACTTTTAAGGTGCCCACAGGGAAGGCAGCCATTTTATGGGCGGTGCCAACTTACACCCCCAAAATGGCTACTTGCACTGTGTGCGGGTGACCGATACACTTTAAAGGGTACTTGATGCCTTTATACAGCCAAGGCAACTATTTTATGTACAGGCCTAATCAATATTCAGCCTATAAATTTACTGTGGCTAGTGACGTTACATACCGATGGGGGTGAGGTGAAGTGTGAGGATGAAGGGCTGCGGGGTGAGGTAAAATGGCGTCATTTGGACCACTTCCCCCCCCCCCCTGCAACACACTGACGCGACTGTGTCATGCCCCAGGGGCGGGCCAAAATAATGCAATTCACCACAAATGGCGTCATGGAGGCCCCCATCCAGCCTAGAAACTAGGCAGGATGCGGGAGTAGATTTACTAAAACTTCTAAAAGAAAAAAATGGAGGTGTGGCCCATAGCAACCAATCAGAATCTAGCTATCATTTCATAGAATGTACTAGATAAATGATAGCTGGAATCTGATTGGTTGTTATGTGCAACACCTCCACTTTTCATTATTATCATCATATATTTATATAGCGCCACTACAGCGCTGTACAGAGAACTCACATCAGTCCCTGCCCCATTGGTGCTTACAGTCTAAATTCCCTAATATGTTTAGGATCTTTAGTAAATCTATCCTATAGGGTAAAATTTTTATAGGACATTATAATGCCACTGCGAAATCAGTGGTGCTATATAAATAAATGGTGATGATGATGATGAAAATTATAAATATACCCTGCTTGTAAATAAGAGATATTAACCTTTCAAAAATTGGACAGTTTGTAAATCAGGGACATAACAAAATAAATTGATTAAAAAAAATCAATGCAATTTTCAACCACATAATTATCTTACTACATCATACAACTGCCTATACTATTACTGTGAGCTGTCCTGCCCCGCAAAATGCTGCATCTTCGCTGAATTCAACTCTGCACCTCCTACACTCCTATTACAGAGGATTCCAGTGCTCACATTCAATTCTACAATGAAATGCAGACAGCATAGTGCTCTATTCAGAATACAGGGCATCTCTGCTTGTGACAATCGCGTAACATTAGCAGAAGGTTATCTGTAGTATTTTCTTACTGATCTATGAATACACCATGTATGCCAATAAAGTCTCAGGACTGCTATGAATGAAAAAAAGGAAACGGTTTTAACCAAAAGATAACTTCTTGTAAAATTCCCCTCCATCTGTGATGTCACGCACCTATCACACACGGCTGAGGACCACACTTGTGTGGGAGTGACAATATCACATCCTTTTTTGTGCACACTAAGGGCTAGATTTACTAAGCTGCGGGTTTGAAAAAGTGGGGATGTTGCCTATAGCAACCAATCAGATTATAGCTGTCATTTTGTAGAAAGCACTAAATAAATGAAAGCTAGAATCTGATTGGTTGCTATAGGCAACATCCCCACTTTTTCAAACCCGCAGCTTAGTAAATCTAGCCCTAAGTATACGATCACTTGTTTAGATTTTAGCACGAGGAACAAGTGTGCGTCTAATAGTGCCAGTACTCTCTCCATTTTCCATTTTATTCACCCACAAAACAATGTTACCACAAAGCAACTACATAAAGCTACTGCTGTATGCCTCCAGGGGCAAACGCAGGATTTGTAGAAGGGGTTTCCACACCACGCCACCAGTGGGCATGACCAGCATGCATGGAGGTGTGGCTATAATTTTAGACAGTGCTTGGCTGCTCTCCAACTCTTCCTATCCCCATAATATACATGGGCAATGCTGCGTACACTACTGTTAGGTGCATGCAGCTCTCTCAGAGCCGTGTGAAGCGGGAGCAGGGTCCAGTCACCTCAATTATACAGAGCCCCAGGCTTGGAGGGAGGTTTCCAGGCACTAGGAAACCCCCCATCGGTTTGCCTATGGCCTCTAATACTTTAAAGCGGGCAATGCCTGGGCCACCTTACTAGTATGAATTAGAAAGCAGATGTGATATAATTTGTTTCTTTAGCATCTTTTTTAAAGAGCAACAACTGGTTCTATAGATTGTTAGCTGGGAGGACAAGCAGTGATGTATGTGAGGATCACTCAGATACTCTCGTTACATTTAGTGGGTGGGAGTCAGATTCCCATCCTAAGGTACAGTGTGGTAGCCAGACATAGTGCCGAAATATATTAGACATAATATTAATGAAAATATCACACTTCCCCTTTAATAAGATATTTAGGGAAGCTTTATATTAAATCTAACTATTATAGGTCACTGTTTTTTTTCTAAGACTGATTCATAGTTGATTCTTGCACAGGTTTAACATAAAGCCTTTCCTCCACCCCCTCCCCTCTCCCTGTTGGTGTCCCTCGGGGCTCTGTTCTTGGCCCTCTACTTTTTTCGCTCTATACTTCCTCCCTTGGGGCTCTCATCTCCTCGTTCAGTCTTCAGTATCACCTTTATGCTGATGATATTCAACTCTACATCTCTTCTTCCAATCTTTCCTCCTCCCTCCTCTCTCGTGTGACTGACTGCCTCTCAGCCATCTCCTCCTGGAGGTCCTCACGCTTTCTTAAAATTAGCGTCTCCAAAACTGAACTCATTGTCTTTCCCCCACCCAGGCTCCCTTCTCACCATGACCTCTCTATCGTTGTTAACAACTCCACTATCTCCTCTGTCACCCAACTCCGCTGCCTGGGAGTCACTCTCAACTCCTCTCTCTCTTTTGCCCCCCACATTCAATCCCTTGCCCAAGCCTGTCGCTTCCAACTCCGTAACATTGCCCGCATCCGTCCCTACCTCTCTCAAGATGCCACCAAAACTATCATCCATGCTCTCATCATCTCCCGCCTCGACTACTGCAACCTCCTCCTTACTGGCCTCCCCTGCTCCCACCTCTCCCCCCTCCACTCTATACTCAATGCGGCTGCGAGACTCATCTTCCTCTCACACCGCTCCTCCTCTGCCTCCCCTCTCTGTCTTGCCTTACACTGGCTCCCCTTCCCCAACATAATCCTTTTCAAACTCCTCACCACCACCTACAAGGCTCTCTCCCACTCTACTGCCCCTTATATCTCTAACATCCTCTCCATTCACACTCCTGCCCGCTCCCTGCGCTCGGCCAATGATCGCCGCCTCTCCTCCACTCTGATCACCTCTTCCCACTCCAGAATCCAAGACTTCTCCCGCGCTGCCCCCCTTCACTGGAACGACCTCCCTCGCTCCATCCGTCTCTCACCCAATCTGTGCTCCTTCAAGCGGGCACTTAAAACTCACCTGTTCCTCAAGGCCTACCAACCATCCACTTAACCTCTCATCTCTTCTGTTTCTCCCCTGGCCCCTTTTTTCTCTCCCCTTTGCTTCACTGGCTCCCTTCTGTGCCTGATTTGTTTACCCTCCCTTAGGATGTAAGCTCGTATGTGCAGGGCCCCTCTTCCCTCCTGTCTCCATAACTGTTCTTCAGCTCCGTCTCTACTGTATCTGCCTGCCTGGAGTTTCTGGAGTACTGGTACTTTGTGTTTATTGTTCTGTACTGTTTTACCCTGTATAGTCTACTGTTCGTACCGTGTACGGCGCTGCGGAAACCTTGTGGCGCCTTATAAATAAACGATAATAATAATAATAATAATAATAATAATAATAAAAGACTGGAGTCTTAGGTGAGAATTGACAACATGAAGTTTACTAGGCAAATATTTTAAGCCTGTATTATATCCCGTACCTCTGTGTGCTGCAGCGTTTATAAGACTACGTCATGCAACTACAGGTACAGCATATAACAGTATACCAAACATATATATTTTTTCAGCTATTTAAGAAAGATATAAAGTAATGTTAAATGAAGCAGTAAAATTAAGTTGTCTATTTAGAAATAATCCTATTTCCGAAGAGTTTAGGAACCAGCAACCGATTCCATTTTGTAAAATGATTGTCCTAACCAAAAGTGATTTAAAGTTCCCAGAAATAACATAAGGACATCAATGTTTATTTGTATGTCATCATACAGGTATGACATACATGAACACAATAACATTAATAACAGATAATAATAGAATACAATTAAGCATAACATCTATTTAAGCAATGACAAGAGGAACGTACAAAGGTGACAGACATGAGACAAACGGTGGAGAGGACCCAGAGTCGTAACTTCAAGTTTTAGTGCCTGGGGCAAGAAGGAGAACTGCTGCCCCCCTAGTCCTCAATTTTAATCAAATGAACCTAAAATATTTATAAGCTGTGCCCCCCCCCCTTCAGAGTTGCGCCCTGGGCGGTCGGCCCTCTCGCACAGCCCTAGATTCGGCCCTGAGGGAACCCTGTCCGTTAGAGCTTAAATTCTAGAAGGAAGCGGTAATGAGAGACAGTAGGTGCAAATGGGGCAACGAGTGGATGTGTTGGACTAGGAAGTAGAGGGTGTCGACATGGGGTCTAGGGGGCAGCAGGGTAGGAGGGCAAGAAGATATGACCTTAGAGGTATTGATGGATGGTTGGAGCAGAGTGTGGAAGAACAGGGCAAGGATTGTCATAGGTGGGGAGCAGCGCGGGCGACGTCTTGGAGAAGGGGGAGGAGGTTATGAGAAGGGAGGAGAGTTGGAGGTTAGAGGCGGAGCGGTGTGGCTCTGACTAAACCACCGTACCATTGGTCTGCTGGCGATCAGAAGCTGAACTGTCCAATGAAATCAGTGTTATGTGCATATTGTAGAGAAGAGGTGATACCACCAACTGATCATAAGACTTTACAATACAGGAAAACTCTAGACATGCAGCGCAAGTGCCCTTGTACATAAAGTTATGATGCGTCTCATTTCTGCACATATCTACATGGGAGCACACCAGGGCCATCTTAACAACATTATGGGCCCCCGGGCAAAGCAGTGCACCGGGGCCCCTAGATATAGATATATAGATGTATACAGATACAGATATAGATATAGATATATAGAGATAGAGATAGATAGATGTACTTGCTCAGTGACCCTTGTAGGTTTTTTTTGCAGGTTTTTTTCTTTTGCAGGATTATTTATTCTCATTAAGAGCCGTGCCTATGGGGCCCCCTTGCCCGTGGGGCCCCCGGGCAGCTGCCCATCGTGCCCAATGGAAAAGATGGCCCTGGAGCACACGACGGGACGCGTCAAGATGGCGGAGATGCAAAACTTCTGATGTTTCTGGGCGCTACTTACCGAAGGCGGGGCTGGATCCATACCGCCTTATACTGTGCCCAAATGCAAAAACAAAATATAGGGCTCTATACATCGATAGGAGAGAATGATGTCTTCACCAGATTTAGGCATTTTTCCTAGTTATCTAAACCCCATGGCCGGTGAAGATTATAGCTGACAGTAGCCATTGCCGGGTCTTCTAGCGAAGCTTCCACAACCACACATGAGGACTAATAAGTACCACTACTGTCCTCTGATTGCTCCCACCATTAGTAACATAAAGTATTTTTATATCATTGAGATAAAAGCGATAGGAAATCTTCCAGAATGCAGGGTCTTAATAAATCGATCTCTTCAACGATACAGGATATGGTATTCATATGAGCTTTAACGGGTGAAGAGGGCACACGGACATATACTTTGTCTTTCATGACTATTACAGTCTCGGGAGGTATATTTACTAAACTGCCGGTTTGAAAAAGTGAAGATGTTGCCTATAGCAACCAATCAGATTCTAGCTGTCATTTTGTAGAATGTGCTAAATAAATGATAACTAGAATCTGATTGGTTGCTATAGGCAACATCTCCACTTTTTCAAACCGGCAGTTTAGTAAATATACTCCTCAGTCTTTTCAGGCCGGGACCAGCTGTGGGGAACTTACCTGGATGGGATTCACCCGAGGGTCCCTTGATGTTTGACGCGGCTTCTCTGTGGCGACATCGGCAGTGGCCGGGACGGGAAACCAATCCAGGCTCCCCGCTCGGCCTTTTGTATTTTGGCACAGTGGCAAGCCAATCAGGGCTCGCTGCATTGTCACGCAACACCGTTGTGACATAATTGGATCTCGGAGCAGCGGTGCCTATCTAAGACGCCGTGGGCAGCGCCATTTAGTTCAGTCGACGGCGGAGCAGGAAGAGGAATGACGTTGGAGAACTTCAGGTGCAATTAAGAAGATAGAAGACGACACGAGCAAGTGGATTAAGAAGAAGAGAAGCCGGGGAGAGAAGACAGAAGAAGACATACAAGACAGAGAGCAGAGACACAGAGCCCTTGTCAGGGCTGAGAGCTACTCTGTGTCACACACCGGTCCCATAGTCAGGTGCCGGCGCTGTGACTTTCCCTTTAAGAGCCATGATCCTGCTTGCTTCTGCTTCAGAGACATTACTTTCACAGGTGTTCCTAGTTACTGTGAGCTGGACCTCTCCCTAAACCTCATTGGTCCTGGAGCACTATATTAACCTCCCAAGGGTATGGGCTCATGGCCTGTTCTTCCTGTTACTCAGTTTGCCTTGGTCCACGCTGCTTTCTGAATCTACTGCATTTTATTTCATTTCTAATCTATTCAATTCTATTATTAATTCCAATTCTATTAGCAATTGTTAGAGCAGGAAGAGAGGAGGATAGAGGAAGCTTTTTCAATATTTTGCACTACAAGTGCTTTGGGGTGTCCAATATTCCCCAGTGTTTTACACAAATTTTTCTGGCTGTCAAAAAAAGTCATATTTGTCAGCAGTATTTCTAAAATTTTTTGCACTACAAGTCCTTTGGGCTCATTAAAATGGATTCAAAGCAGTCCACATATGAGCAGAATCAGCAAGCAGGTGCTGGCACCAATCCTGATGGTAGTGTTCCCAGTACGTCAAGCCGATGTAAAAAAACTCGCACCCCAAAAAAATGTACCGTGTTGAAGCGAAAAAGAAGTGTAACTGAGGAAAAGTTAACTGCCGATAAAAAAAAAATTGCCAACATCTCATTCTACACACGCAGTAACAAAGAAAGAATGAGGCCTTCGCCTTTCTCTATTACTGCCAGATCTAAAAATATTACTGAGCCTTCTTCTTGTAAGGTCACTCGTGAGCAAGCAAGACCAAGTAATTTGGAGTCTAAAAGTGGTGCACAACTACTGTTACGTGGGAAAGCAGAGCTGCAAGATGACAGTAAGGCATTAGAGGATAATGTGTGCTCTGAATCAGAAATGACACCAATCCCTGTGGAGAGTCCATCCACCAGTGGGATGTCTAATCGTGAGCATTCTGTTAGTGCCAGTGTACCCATAAAGAGGGACCCTTTCAGCAGTTCTGCTGATGTGTACCTGAACAGCCCGAGTGTAGCCGGTGATACACTAATTGAGGATGCCACTTTGGAATTAGAAGAGGACGAGGGGGAGATTTGTGTAGGCGACGTGGGCGCTAATGATGATGTTGATGATTATGATGCAGACAGATACCAAATTGCCTTTCTCAATTTCTATTATTTTTTATATTGTTCAGTCTATGCAGGCTGCTTCTTTTCTATTTAACTACAAGAGGGGGGGGGGGGGCTATAGAGACAGAAACCAAACCGCCTTTGTCCATTTCTTTATATATTTAACTATAAGTGTAATATATACCCAAAGACGAATGCTGCATTGCCAATAGGCTAAGATGGAGAGGAAGACAATCAGGTTTGTGTGCAGAATTAAGGACGGCCTACCAGGGATAAAACTGTTTTCTTCCTAATTTATTAGCTTTAAAATTGCCTTACTTATCCAAGAAACAGGTGGAGCACTAAATTAGGTTATTTTATGCCCAAAAACATTGATTTTTAAACAAAATTACAAAACAAAACCAAACAAAACCAAAACACTCAATGGCGGTTTGGCAAAACCAAAACCAAAACACGACGGTAATCCAGATCCAAAACTAAAACCAAAACACAGGGGTCAGTGAGCATCTCTAATTTAAACTAAATACATGAACAACCACAAAACGGAATCAGGTGGGACATTGTCTGTATTCTGTGTCTTTACTAATAGGTTGCCTTATTATTCAGCCAGTGATGGACTTAAAAAAATGGCAGCATCCAAGGATCAACTTATAAATACTTCTGAGTAATCACAGCTGCTTAGACTTCCAGCGAAACGGAAGACAGTACGGTTCACCCTGTCCAGCAGGACATTAAACATGTTTCCAGGGTTAGTTACCTAAGTGTCTCTCCTGCTGGCTCCCACCTGTCGTGTCAGTGGCCCATTATAGAATACCTAGATTGTGTCACCCTTCTGTCATACGTCTGGCATTATTCTGTTTCAGTGGGATCACGGCTCTCTACGTTTATTTACCGAATCTATAAAAGGATAGGCGAACTAGTGCTGAGCACCGCTTGTCCTTACTTCCAAATTTGGCTGCAAGGTGCATGGGAGCAGGTATCGGTTACATGTTCCAAGTGCTGAGGAATCCTGGCTGAGTAATGAACTAAGAGCGGCTGCTGGTCTGTGCACACAGATAACCCCTAGCTGCTGTCACTGCAGGGGGGGGGGTTCAGCATTCCTCTGGGGGGGCTGTGATCTCAGTAAGAGGAATTACTGTAAATAGAAAAGACTTGACCTTACTACTGTAAGCTCTGCACATTGTGGACGTAACACACACACACACACACACACACACACACACACACACACACACACACACACACACACACACACACACACACACACACACACACACACACACACACACACACACACACACACCAGCTAAAGGCTGCACATTTGCACCCGGACAGACCAATGCAACGGGCTCAAATGCAATTTTTTTTGCATGCAGGGAAATTATTACCTGTTGCTTATAGGACACAAATACCGGACAGCTCAATTTTACAACTGCAGTTTGGAGTTCAAGCTAGGATGACCCCCCCCCCCCACACCCGTCCTGACTCTAAATCTGTCAGTATATTTTAAATTTGCCCCCCCCCCCCTCCTGCTGAGATTTATGATTTTGCCATGATGCAAAATTGCGCCTTCCAGTTGGATTTATTCCTAACACTATACTCTGCCCAAAGTGTTGAAGGATTCTTTGATATACTGTATATAAAGGTGAGTGCGGTTAAGCTAAGTTAAATATCCTGAGCACAGATGAGGTGACTGTCAGTCCAATGCTGTTATTTTGTATATAATGCAGACATTTTTTTTGTTAAAGAAGATGGTCAGACATACTACAGAGCTCTCTCCCCCTCTCTTCCCAATTTGCACCTATAGGGAGTGACAGACCCCCTTATACAACGGCTGGTTTTGCCCCTAGAGCTGTCTGAAGAATTTGACATATCACTGTTGGGGACACCTCTGTCTGGAGAACTGTAGGAACGTAAACGTCGATTTTGTGCGTATAATCCGCAAATATGATCTGCGTATGCCCAGACCCGGACCGTACGCGACTAAATACAGCAACATTATGTTTTTCATCGTACGCAAAGGACACTTACTACAGCCTATGATTTCTGGGAGGGACCGGGGTGGAGAAGGGGTGATCACCTGTATTCAATGTACTTACTGTACACGCAGCCATGTCAGAATAAAGCTCTGGGCATCTCAAAGGTACTTGTTTTTTCTGCCGTACCTCTTGCTCCAGCAACAGGTCTAGTCTAAGTCCCAGTCTCCTATGCATGCTATAACATGTGTTTGTAGTCAGGAGCAACAATAAAAATATATTTTATGTTCAATAGACCTGAAGATCATCCTAATAAATGTATTTCATGGAAAAAGAAAGAACTTTTTTTTTTTTTAAAACTGTTTTATCATTAATGGTTATATCATTAAGAGATGAGCTTACTTGAATTTTTTTCGAATGTAAATTCCACAGTATTGGACGTATCCTGCAGTGTGTAGTATAGCAAACCAGACCTACTCCCGTATTAATCAGTGCATGTGTCTTCATATCCATTCCTTGTTGAATTCGGGCGTGCGTATACCCAAATTCTGTGCGTTTAAATAAAAAGACTCTTTGCGCTCATCGGGCCTGAGTCATTAAGGAAAGTAAGGTAAAAAAAGGAGTAATCTTTCTCCGGGACAAACCATGACACAATGCAAGGGGTGCAAATTAGTTTATTATTTTGCACATAAGTTAAATACTGAGTGTTTTTTCATGTAACACACAAATACTGGATAGCTTTATTTTTACATTGAAATGTAAAGTTGATCTAGGACATGTCCTACCCCAACTATAAATATGTCCCCACATTTTAAATTTACTTCCCCCTCCAATGTAACATGGTTTTGCCCAGGTGCAAAGTTACTTCTTTTTTATGCTTTGCTCTCCTTAATAACTCAGGACCTACATTTTAGTCGTGATATGAAGAATTCGTCCAAATGCAAAACAATCAGGCACATCATGGGTTAACCAAAATCGTGAACTCCTGCAAGATCCTGGAATCTGAGTTAGCCCCAGGAAGAAGCACAAGTTAGTTGCCCGTGGCGCAGGAGCATAACCTCCAATGTTTACAGTAATACAGGATTACTGGAAAGAATGCAGTGGTAACGCATGATGAGCTGGTGTTACACTAAACGTTGTCATCAATACCCCCCCCTGCCCCCCCATGAGCGCCCGAACACAAATCTCCACTATGCAAGCTCAGGAGTGCAATTTACTAAGAGAATCACATGGCTAAAATAAAGTTGTTAATGTTAGAGATTCCTTTAGGGGATGGAAAAACTAAACTGGCCTAAACATCAAACGTATCCTAATTCCCCTCCCCAAGCAAATCCCCTAATATTAATAACACCCCAAAGCGTATATGAAAAACCTTAACTAAATTCCGGCCCTATGTGAGATCCTTAATGTAACCTCTATCAACTTTATTTGAAAACATAACATTTTCTTTTAAAATGACAGTTGGTAACTCTCTGGAGCCCCTAGAATGCCTCTAGTAGGCAGGGTGGGGATACCCTACTTGCCATCTTGCATGTAGCAGTCGGCAGCAGAGCAATTACGGCAATATTAGAAAAACCTCTCTCTTAGATGCTTAAATCCCTCTAACCGCTTAGTGATGTTATGAATAACAGTGGCAGAAGCTTCACAGCTCAAACAGGGTTGAGAATGTAGAATACAAGAACTCAGACTGGAAAAGCTTTTGTCTGTTTCCATTAAATGCTAACTACAGCATAAATGAGACTCAGTGTAGCAGACTGGTGTGCTTACCGGCTCTGTTTTTATTCCAAAATATTTTTATTGAGGCTTTGAAAAGACATAGAACAACAGGTATATGCAAATAATTGACACAATATTAATTATTATTATTATTATTATTATTATTAATAATATTTATTTATATTGTGCCAACATATTCTGTAGCACTTTACAATGGCCTGGTTAAAACTTATCCTTCTGGATCTGAGTATGATCTGGTTATTGTTGTTAGAATGTTTTCTATTCTGCAATCTATCTGTCTACACCAGGGTTTCCCAAACCCAGTCCTCAGGGCTCCCTAACAGTGCAGGTTTTCCATATCTCCTTGCTGGAGCACAGGTGTAGTCATTACTGACTGACACATTGTAACAGATCCACAGGTGGTCCTAATTATGTCACATGTGATCTGGAAAACCTGCACTGTTGGGGAGCCCTGAGGACTGGGTTTGGGAAATCCTGGTCTACATACAAGTAATGTATACCCATATCCAGTATCATGAGATCCGTTCGTCGTACGTGCGTAATAGTTATATCTGTTTTTTTTTGAAACGCAAGTAGGGTTCACATTGCTTTTAAAGATGAATCAGACCCATAGTCTGTATCGTATATCAAACCATTAGATACACTCTCTAGTAGTGTACCTAACATGTACCTTTTCTGCAGCTTTTCGCTATGCAGGGGGCGGGGTGTACGCTGCGTCATTTGTCCGATGTCAGCGATTTCAACTGAGCAGAGCAACTCCATTGAAACCCGGTGACATAGGCTTTGGGGGCAGCATTGTTTAGTCCCCACCATCTATACATTGAAAAGCTGGAAAAATAAGGTACATGTTAGATTTGCTTTACTAAAGAGTGTATCTAAACAACAGTTAAACATACTGTAGGATAGGGGATCATATTTGTAAAATAAGACCCTATGGGGCTTTTGGGTACATTTAACCCCAATATAAAAGAAGTTTGAAAAAGTTTGAATACCTTTTAAAAATCAGAATGACATTTAAAGGGGTCATGCTTGCGACTTGTCCCCCCTGATTTTGAACGCAGCTGTATACTATGCAAAAACTTATATGTATCTAAAATGTATGTTTGAGAAATTAAAACACCACTTACAAAATTATTTTCTCAGATGCTAAGTTGGTGCATTTGAGAGGCAGTTAAAAAAAACTTGCTTGGGGTCAAGGTCTGAATATGACCTTCACAAGGTCAATGTGACTCCCAGATGCTACTGAATGTAAGCTGGCTATTCCCCCCCCCCCCCCCCCCCCCCAATTACAGATCTTACATTAGTTTCCATAAACAAGTCCTTATAGTTTTTCCTGCGTGAGATGAAAGCCCTTCTTAATGTCAGGTACGGACCCCCGCCAGATGACAGCTGAGACACATCACAGGGCCACTGTTTTCCTGCTAGGTTCCTGGATGACAAATGACAATGGGGGGTTTGAGCTGCAGTGTCAATGAACTTGTACATTCATCTGATACCAGAGGGGAGGATAAGTAACTGCTCCTTCCTGCTCTGTAACAGAAGATATCCGGCTGGGTGACCTCTGTGTTACTAATGTAACTCTGACTGCATGGGAACTGTCCTTCAGGAAACGTTTTATCCTACAGTAACGACCTCTATCCTCTGTTTCCTGCTAATTAACCATTGCACACAAGGTCCCGTTCATCATGTAACTAAAGACCATGTCAACATTTTATGATATCTCTGTATTCAGAGTCCTGTAGTAGGGCATTTATTTAAAATACGTTGATAAGGCTGATTTTCTATCATTGCTTGTTGCTTAGATAGAAAATCACCTATCGCTGCAATCATCATCACCATTTATTTATATAGCGTCACAAATTCCGCAGCGCTGTACAGAGAACTCATTCACATCAGTCCCTGCCCCATTGGAGCTTACAGTCTAAATTCCCTAACAGACACAGACACAGACACACAGACTGGGGTCAATTTGTTAGCAGCCAATTAACCTACCAGTATGTTTTTGTAGTGTGGGAGGAAACCGGAGCACCCGGAGGAAACCCACGCAAACACAGGGAGAACATACAAACTCCACACAGATAAGGCCATGGTCGGGAATTGAACTCATGACCCCAGTGCTGTAAGGCAGAAGTGCTAACCACTGAGCCACCGTGCTGCCCTAGTCAGAGCAGGATTAAGGCTCCGGGGCGCCCGGGACAGGTAAGACAGGGATAATCATATTGTATAATATGGCTAATATTTATACTTGCCAACTCAGGGAATCTCATAATTATTTTGCCCCGACCACATGACGCAAACGCATCATTTTATCATGGGTGGGCCAATGATACAATTCCTTGAGAATCGCATCATGGAGGTTCCGAATCCTGCCCACATCGCGAGGAAATGGGCAGATGCGGGAGAATGCCATACTCTCCCCAGTGTCCGGGAGACCTACCTGGAATTCGGGAGTCTCCTGGACATTATAAGAGAGTGTGCATGTATGCTAATATTTTAGACAAATACACAAGCACAATTGTGTCCACTGTTAGGTACACGCAGCTCTGCCTTCACAAGCAGTATCATGTGAGGTGGGACATACATCCCAACTGTTCTTGTTCTTGACTAAGCAAGACACCCCCCCCCCCCCCCCACCAGATTCACACAGTTGGCAGACTGTTCACACAGACTCTACTACCTGTTCTTGTCACTTTCACCACCTGTGGCTGCTGTGTCTTTAGCTGCTGCTTGTCTGGATCCTGGAATGTTGGGGGCCCTATTTGGAGAAAAAAATGGGTACATGAGATTTAGAAAACTCCAACCAGCCCCGATGTTAAATTAATAGCACCCACGTTTTATAATTAGGCCTCTCTCCAGCCCCAACATTAAAATAATAGTATTCACATTTAATAATAGAACTATTTTCCAACCAGCATTGACATTAAAAGAATAGTACTCCCATTTAATAAATAAAACTATTTATCCCCCCCTAAACAGCCCCAGCAATAACTTAATAGCATTTACATTTAATAAATATACCTATTTCCCACAACCATCCCGATATTAAATAATTGATATTCACATTTAATAAATAGCCCTCCTCCCTAAACTCAGCCCCATATTTAATTAATAGTCCCCAAACCACCCCAGCATTAAATTAAAGGTCTTATGTTAAATTAATAGGCCCCACTATTAAATTTCATAGCCCCAACATCACCCCACAAATAAAACAGCACCCTTTAAATAATTAGTCCCCCCACACACTCCACCATTAAATGAATAACCATAAATTTTAAAAGTATTCACAGTTAAAAAAAATGTTTATTTAAATAATAAAGCGTTTTTGAAAGTAATTTTCCTCTAATTATCACCATCTTGAAATATACCAATGTGATACTTGTTAAATAAGTTTTTTGAGACCTGGTGAATCTTATCGTTTTTCGCGAGAGATAAGGCTCTGCGCTCTTTAATAAATACCCCCCCCCCCTCCTTTATCAGTGGGTATATACTGAATCTGCCATACCTTTTGCAATCACAAATTCATCATCTCTGGACACCCACAAATGTTTGACTGATCTGTTAAATAATCAGAGCAGTGAATGCGATATAACAGTCTAACCTACTGCTAACTACATTTACATATCTAATAACATAAAAACACTATTTTAGACTTTAATTCACACGTGTCACTTCTTATGAGAACATGACGCGTAATCTTTCTTTTCTGCATGGTCTGAAATAGTAATGTGGGCAGATGGGTGTGCTAATGAAATAAATACAGGTATAAAAAGAACTGAACATAATCACTTCTCATATTTCTGTGTTTGATTCTAACTGATGAGACCTTATAACCAAGAATAATAAATATATACATTTATCAGATTTGCTGTTTCCAGTTTTTAAAATAATATACAGTTCATGCCCCAGTTTGTGTTTTTTAAGGGACCAGGCAAAGTTAGTGTTAAAAAAACAGAAAAGTGAAATATGAGGACTTCGTAGAATAAGGGACCTGTTTAAGAGAGAGAGAAAAGGGCTTCTCTCTATTTACCAAAGGGCCACTATTAGCTATTTATTCGCTGGGGCGAAGGCTACCCCATGCAAATCGGTTAACTCTAAATGGGTCCCACAAAGTCAAATCTTGCAAACTTTGTGAAGCATTTGAAACTTTAACTTATATATTTGTGAGTTTTAATAGTAACTCTTTTGGAACTTATATCTTAAGTTTAGTGATCTTTTAGAGACTTCAGATAAACACTTTTACGCGCGTTTCATGAAATGCAAAACGCATTAACCTAATCTGCCTCTCATCTCATATTTACTGAAGAAACAAGCCACATGTGATTGTATGACGTCAATTACACCTCTGTTGTTTTATTTTCAATACAGAGGGTGTCTGTTACACGCCGGGCAATCGGGCTGTACACCCGATCCCCAGCACTCATACCAGTCGTCCGCAGAGCTGACACTCTACTCCAGCGCAAACCTCTCCATTCCAGTGAAACCTGCTGACTACAGGCCTGACGCTTCCTAAGTGTTTCTACCGCTACCCTAGTGGCAACCAGTCGTTCGCAGAGCTGACTCTCTTTTACAGCGCTACACCTCCATTCCTGTATAATCTGCTGACTACAGAGCTGACACTTCCTAGTGTTCTGCCGCCATTCCAGTGGTAACTTGTTGTCTGCAGAGCTGACACCTCAGTCTGTCTCCCTCCGCCACTCCTGAGGCGTCCGCCAATCTCTCCTGCTCTACTCAACAAGTTGTCTGCCATCGCTAGCTGCCATTTCATCATCGCTAGCTCCAGAAGACCCCACTGATTGTGAATATGGGAACGTCCCATAGAATCTGTAAACACTAAACAGATTTGATACATCCTGTTTTACAACTTATCTCCATCCCACGCAGGGAAAATAAGTGCATTAAAAATGGTCAAACTCTTTACAAACAAGTAAGTGAGTGTCAGCCTTGTTGAGAGGTACAACACCAGCCTGGATCAATGTGTTTTATCTAGAAACAAAACATATACCAGGACTTTGTGCTGCCATAGACATCATAGAGATTACACAATTACCAGGAAAGCCTAGAAGTGGCTGTTGTGACAACTGATCCAAAAACAGGGCTGTAATGTTTATATTTGACTCCTGCCTCAGCAGTTCTAGAACGTAGCGAAGTCACAAACTGATCTAAATTAGGCAGGTAAGGTAAACAGAGCTCTCTATTCACCGCAAACCAGAACAAACAATTTGTATCCACGTCAGGGACAAGATGGGCGAGGGCATAATATTGGCAGAGTGAGGACTCTCTCCATGCAGATATGTTAGTGTTAACAAAATAATAATAATAATATTAAACAAGTTGGATGTATTGTAGCGCCTGCGGAAAATGACAGTACACACAGATGTTATCACGATGCAACCACAGGGACATCCACAAAAGAGCTCCGGGTGGGGGTGTATCGATTATCCTTGAAGCCTTTTATAGATTGTCCTTGCAGGGATTCCGCAACCTCTTGCAGTATTCCGATCTTCCTTTCATAACCGTGATCCGCAATACCCAGTAGGGAACAGAACACAAGACACACACAGACAAACCGACACAAAGACAGAGACCCCTCACCAGAAAAGCCAATTTTCATGATTGCTGTGTACTCTGTCAGCAGCAGAGAGGACCCCTCCCCACAAGGCTGACTGACCCTGATCTATATTGCGTATCCCACGCCAGCCTAGCAACAACAAAGCTCTAACAACAGCACTGAGAGTTCAATAGGGGCTTTATCCTCTTCATTTAAATATATCATACAGGTGGTATAGGGGGGAGATTTAAATGCTGGTGATATGGCGTGCAGACATCACAGCGATGTCCGCTGCGCACATTGATGGACATTGCAGTAGGGCAGCACGGTGGCTAAGTGGTTAGCACGTCTGCCTCACAGCACTGGGGTCATGAGTTCAATTCCCAACCATGGCCTTATCTGTGTGGAGTTTGTATGTTCTCCCCGTGGGTTTCCTCCGGGTGCTCCGGTTTCCTCCCACACTCCAAAAACATACTGGTAGGTTAATTGGCTGCTAACAAGTTGACCCTAGTCTGTCTGTGTGTGTGTTAAAGAATTTAGACTGAGAGACTACAGCCAATCCGTTCTCCAAACTGTCTTGGCCATGACCATAGTCCGTACATTTTGCCAACAGAAAATAAAATGGTATTGTTGGGGGTTTATGGTTAAAAAACCTTTTCAGCTTGACCTGCATAAGTACCCTACCTGAAAAATATCACTGACTTATTTTGCTATTATTTAGCGCTATCCGTGTGTTTTAGACACTTGGCCCCGTGCGGCTGCTACAGACTTAGCCTTATGTCGCAATAAAATCAATTTTGACACCTCTAATTCCAGACTGTGTGTAAGTGACTCTGTTCACAGAAACTCCTGAGTTGCAGATATCATTCTCTCCTTGAAACTCTGGGTGATACATACATATCAGCACGTGTGCGCTGATTAAGCAAACATGTACATCTCTCAGAAATAAAGGCTGAGGGTGACACTAGGCGAGTGCTATATACACCTGGATTCAGCCTAGAAAATGTTTCTCACCCCTGGTTGACGATGACATGAAAATAGAAGATACTCCATGAATTATTAGCGAAAAAGTTTCACATTCTTTAAGCTAATATTTTTTTTTTTGTATTTTTTTTTTTTTATCCCCACTTGCGCAAAACTACAGATTAGGAAAGGATTAACTAGTAACAGGCTGGCGGAGATATTACACATAGCGTTGGCTGGAGACCAAGGAATGCAATAGCTGACATTGCCTAACAAGTCAATTATAGCTCAGGGCTCTGCTGTGTATGGCCCCAGCCTGTGACAGCAGGTCCCCGGGCAGACAAAGGTATAGTTGTCCATAAACCAAAGCTGTTCTGCTGAGAGTGCTGGAAAGAAATAGTATCTAACTGTGCAATAGCGATTTCCCAACAGTCAAAGTACGGTCGGCAACTGGTGCTGGATTAGATGGCACCAGAGATGTCAATTAGCAAATCTCACTTCTTTTGATTTCAATGGGACTGTTGTAATACCAGGCACTAATTTTACCTTTGGGTGCATGCGGTATATAGCTAAAAGCATATAGGTTATTTCACAGCTAGAGATATTGTTCATTTACATTGAAGAACAGAAAGTAGCTCATGTGACATGATATAGGCCGCATGGCCTACTAAATTTGCTGTCCATAGCAGAGTAAAATCATAGTAGGATAATGGGTAGAGAACTGGAATACAACTTAATAATGAATAACCCATCAATATTAAATACTTCTTCTATATCACACATCTCACCAGTTTCGCCCCGTGTGGTTCACTGTGTGCTTTGGTTTCCCTTGATTACCGATATCTGCTGTTCAGCCTGGCGTTCCTCTATCAGCGGACGTCATCTTGCCTATTGGTCTGCGCATGCGTTTCCCTGGGAACCTTCGAAACCTCTTCTCCGCACTGATTGGATCATCTGCAGCCAGTTCCCTTTATAAGGGCCCTCCTCCCTTTAATGGGTGTCAGATCATCAGGTCTCTCTACCTGAAAGGAAGCATTCCCTCTGAGGCCTGTTGTTCCTGATATTGTGGATGGTGCAGCTTATTGGTATTTAGAACTCCTGTGCTGCTCACTGCTTCCCAGCAATTACCTGTGCAGCTCATCTCTACACAGCAATACCTGTGCAGCTAATCTCTACACAGCAATACCTGTGCAGCTCATCTCTACACAGCAATACCTGTGCAGCTCATCTCTACACAGCAAATACCTGTGCAGCTCATCTCTACACAGCAAATACCTGTGCAGCTCATCTCTACACAGCAAATACCTGTGCAGCTCATCTCTACACAGCAATACCTGTGCAGCTCAGAATACCTCTGCTGCTTACTGCTTCTCAGCAACTACCTGTACTGCTCACCACTCCTCAGAATACCTCTGCTGCTTACTGCTTCCCAGTAGTACCTGTGCAGCTCATCTCTACACAGCAATACCTGTGCAGCTCAGAATACCTCTGCTGCTTACTGCTTCTCAGCAACTACCTGTACTGCTCACCACTCCTCAGAATACCTCTGCTGCTTACTGCTTCCCAGTAGTACCTGTGCAGATCATTGCTTCCCAGCATTACCGCCGCAGACCATCGCTCCTCACTGATCCTGTTCCAGCGTTATAAAACCTGTGTGAATCTAGGTGCTATTGCTCTCTGCAGCTCATCGCTTCACCGCCATATTGGTTGAGCTTCCCTTACAATCAAGAAAGACCCACAGATTAACAGCAGAGCATCGCTCATCGTGGGTTCTGTTCCAGAGTTATAACACCTGCGTGGACCTCAGTGCTCCAGCTCTCTGCTGTGCATCTCTTCACCTCTACTATTGTTCTGGCTAAACAACTACTCAGTGGTTCTGCACATTCGCTGCTCTGCGCCCCCTAGAGGACCGTGGCCTGCGGTGGAGAGCAGCCAAGGCCATATTCCCTTGCGGGAATCCCTGGTGAACACCTCTCCACCGTTAGACTCCGCACCTCTCGGGGTAAGCGGTCACTCTAGCAGCAATCCGGACCATTCCCATAATCCGGCTCCAGTGACATTCTAGACATATTATCCCCAATTATAAAATCAGCCATGAGGAGACTTGCCCCTGCCTCCGATCTACATAGGCCACACCCCCGCTTATCCTGGACACAACCAGATCTGCATTGGCCCTGTCCATGAACAGACCTGGCCCACTTTAACCACTTTGAGCACTTTCACCATCACTCATCTATATCTTACACACGTACTTTGCTGTTTGCAGGTGACCCTGGACATCAGAGATCGACTGATTGATCGTAGAGCAGCAATCTCTGCTTCTGTTATCAGTGAGGGTTACCTCAGCTCACCCTCATGTTGGGGACTCTGTTTCTGATCATGAATAATTCAGAAAAGTATGTCAAAGGAAAAAAAAATGGGAACAATAACGAACTCACCCCATCACATACATTAACTTTAACTTCACACATATTGGATTTGATTCATTAACGAAAGGAAATTTTAAAAAAAAAATGAGTAACTTTTCACCTTGGCAAAACCATGGTGCATTGGACGGGGAGGTACATTTAAAATGTGGGGACAGATTTATAATTGGGGTAGGGCATGTCCTAGATCAACTTTAAGGGGTATATTTACTAAAACTAACTTAAAAATAATTTAACTGCAGTTTTGAAAAATTGGAGATGTTGCCTAAAGCAGCCAATCAGATTCTAGCTCTCATTTAGTACATTCTGCAAAATGACAGCTAGAGTCTGATTGGTTGCTATAGACAACATCTCCAATTTTTCAGACCTGCAGTTTAGTAAATATACCCCTAAATGTCAGTGTAAAAATAAAGCTATTAAGTATTTGTGTGATACATGAAAAAACAGCCAGTGTTTTCCTTACGTGCAAAATAATAAAATAATGTGCACCACTCGAATTGCAACATGGTTTTGCCAAGGTGCAAAGTTACTAATTTTTTTTTGCTTTACTTTCCTTAATGAATCAGGCCCATTAACTGTACTATTTTAAAAACAAAATGGAAACCTGCATTTTTGGTCATTTCACCAGCACATGTGCCTGTAAAATAACACACAAGTGGTATGAATTTTGCACTCTCTAAGAAGCATTCACTTTGCATTGTGTTCATTTTGATGTTGCCTGTAGCCCTTAGAAGTGCTAACACTCTGTACAATACAATGGAATTCTACTGAAATGTACAATACAATGGAATTCTACTGAAATGCTCATTAATTACATAGAACACTGTGCTACATGGAAGCCTTAAGACACGTTAATTATCGAGCTTCTAACCCTGTCTAAGAGGACAAAGTACAAAGTTTTGTCTACACTTTTAACTGAGTTGTTTTTCAATGCTTGTATATAAAAGCCCTTATTAGGCATTTCAGGGGGAAATTTACTGAGGTAAAGAAGGTTTACATGCGAATTGATGTGCGGCTGGTAGGCCGTGCGATTTAGACATCAGACCGCATGAATCAAATCCGCAAGTTCTAAAGCTGTAGTTTCTGTTTTGAGACTTTGCTGGGAAACAAAGTGGCCCATTTATCAAGAGGCGGTTTTTCATGTCAAACCGCCACTGAATAGTTGCCAGAAAAAAAATACAAGATTGTGACAGGCAGAAATGACCAGTAACGGTAATATCTGTGTTGTTCTAAAGAACAATGCAAGAAATTGAATCTACCCCATAGCGAATACCAGCTCAATGCTGACTAGCACTGGGCCGCTCCTGGTACCCCCTGGTCTTTGCGGTAAAATTGTCACTATAGGCTGCAAGCCTTTGTGGTACTACAAGTACCAGAAGGTACTGACAGCCCAGGAGTGTCACATTGATGCAAGTACCTACTAGTGCTAGCATTTGTAGTGCACAAGTGTGAACTATAAAACGTGCCCCTTTCTAATTTAATAAATATTACCCCCTTATAAATGAGAAATATTGTCCCTGTTAGAAATAATAAATTCATGGTCCCATAACTAATAAATGAATGTTAGCAGTCTAATACTTGCCTATAAACCTTCTTTCTTTCTTGGTCTGGTGTAATCCACAATGAGCGAAAACTCTACGCAATGAACGGATTGCTCCCGAGGAGTCTGCAGTGTTAAATGAATCATTCTCCAGTGAGCACGACCTCAGCCAATCGCAGATTGGCCCAATGCTATTTCATTTTTTTTGGGCTCTCCCTAGAGGAACACCTGACCAGGCACTTCACATAGCCAAATCACTATCTGGTTTTACATTGTGGTTTACCCTGAGCTGCATGTGGTTTAAAGTTTGAAAACCGCTACATATTGGGTGCAAAACCACACAATAACCCCTCCCTGAGTAAATCTACCCCTTCATCTGTTAATTGTGTTTGAAAGAGATTGAAGCATTGGGAGGAGTACAGAGAAAAGGGTCGCAGTTTTCAATTCTACAGTTTCAGAATGGTGGTAGTCAGCGTATCGATGCCGACTACCCCGACAAGACTTCCCCCGACATCTTCACAACATACGTCTCCTTCCCAACGCACTATAAATGATGACTGTTGTCAAATGCGACTTGAACCAATCGCGATGTAGGAAGGGGATAATGTAATTATACAGCGATGTACAATGTAGTGTACAAAGACTTCTACATTGTTTCTAAAAATGTCATATTTTTAGCTCTACGCGCATTCTCTACCTTTTATAAGGACGTTTTACATTGCATTTACAGATGCACATAGCACCCAATGTGGGAATGTTTACACATCGTGACAAAGCGGCATGTTTTACAGCACACATGTTAACACAGCACACGTTTATGCGTCTATCTAAGTCTACCTTTTACTAATTGTTACAAATACAGGGTCTGATGCATTGTTGAATGCAACTCATATGCATACATCTCGGGATCTGTAACTTACGGCCAGGGTCCGATTAAGGGTTCCGGCCGTCCTAGGCTATTACAGCTGTAGCGCCACCCCCCCCCCTCTACTACCCCCAATATAGGCGCATAGGAATACTCCTAAATATGAATACTCAGGAGTATTCTCCAGCATTCAAATTTAGACAGAATGTGCCGTTCTCTCTTCCCTGTTTGTGTTCTTCTCTCTTCCCTGCTCTTGCAGCTTTTTTGCTGTCCTTTAGCTGGCTTAGATCCTGTTTCGAAAATATGCAGCAATTGTATAATGCTAAATGTTAACAAACCCTGAATGATCAGGCTCTTTAGTCCAAACATAATAGTCAATTGTGGGCAGATAAAACTACCCCATAGCACAGACATATGTAGGCAATAAAATATATGAAAATTGTTGTCAAAGAGCTATAATCAAATACCATAGGCAAACGGAGGGGGGGGGGGGTTTCCTAGTGCCTGGAAACTCCTCTCTAAGCCTGAAGCACTGTATAATTGAGGTGGCTGGACCCTGCCCCCATTTCACACGGCTCTGCTTGAAGAGAGAGAGCTGCGTGCACCTAACAGTAGTCCACGCAGCATTGCCCATGTATATTATGGGGATAGGAAGAGTTGGAGAGCAGCCAAGCACTGTCTAATATTATAGTCATGCCCCCATGCATGCTGGTCTCGCCCACTGGTGGCGTGGTGTGGAAACCCCCCTCTACAAATCCTGCATTTGCCCCTGAATACATACCTCTATCAGCCCCACCTGACTAATATTTAACACTCTAGTGACCCTAGAGACCACAGAAAGCATCCTCATAAACGGCACAGAATAAAAGATCATGCCCTCCCAAAGCTGCTCTTTATTTTTCATCTACCCCCTTTAGGCATTTCAGCTGCCCCTTCAGCCACCCCCCTCAGCAATTTCATCAGCCCCCTTCTTCTACTCTCTTTAGCATTTTCACCTAACCCTTTAACGTTTTCACCTGCCCCCATGGCGTTTTCACATGAGAGATGTCTCACATGCCCCCTGAGAGTTCTCACATGACAGGCATGGCAGCGATCGCTGCTAAGCTCCCTGACAGTGCGGCCGCGGGCACTTCTTACTGTGGTCACGTGAGATGTGGAAGTCCTGATCTCACATGACCACAGAAGCAACCGCATAGACAGGCAGCTAGCAGCAATCGCTGCCAGATTGCCTGTCATGTAGTAGTGACAGTCGGGACCGCTCCTTTAGACCAGGGGTGGTCCCGATGACTCCAGCCCCGACAGCCATGAATAGGAAAAAGAAAAAAAAGGCATCTTGGCGACGCTGCGCTCCCCAGGCTCCAGCACCCCAGGGTGGAGCCTGATCAGCCTATTGGTTGATCAGGCCATGCATACGGAAGTCCTACTTACACCCACATAGGAATAAACAGAACCAGGCTGTAGGAGCAATAACCATTTGTCTTCACTTTTGCTATTAGTCTTCATATAATAAACAGATATAACCTTCCCTCTCGAGTATGCATTAAAGTATACCTCAAGTACCCCCATTACAGCGGGATAGTTCTGATTTTAGGGCTCTGTCCCGCTGTCTTGCCTGGGGACATGTTTGTCCCGTGGGTGGGAATGTTGGGATAAGGGAGGTATGTAATTGGCAGCTCTCTAGCACTGTTAAGCGTTAGTCATGCATTGACCACGCCCCTTTGTGATGTTGCCACGCCCTCTGCCCTGCTGCCAGGGACAGACCTTTCAGAACGTGTGATTAATCTGATTTACTTTGAATTATTAACAAACTCATAAAGCATAAGCACAAAATCCTAATAAATGGGCGATCAGTAAAGAAAGCACCCAGCAGCTTCAGAGGTGAAATCACCATTTCTTTACTTATAAAGTTCCAGTCACCATGTGACTCAGTGATGTCACTTGTTCCCAGTACATTGATAGGCTTATCATTGGTTCAACCTCTAAAATGGCTGCCTCCATTGTGTGTCAGTGATGGATCCAAATTAAGTCTATGGGCCTGAGTCATTAAGAAGAGCAAAGAAAAAGAAAGGAGTAACTTTGCACCTTGGCAAAACCATGTTACATTGGAGGGGGAGGTAAATTTTAAATGTGGGGACAGATTCATATTTGGGGTAGGGCATGTCCTAGATCAACTTTACATTTCAATATAAAAATAAAGCTACCAAGTATTTGTGTGCTACATGAAAAAGCAGCCAGTATTTAACTTATGTGCAAAATAATAAACTAATTTGCACCCCTTGCATTGTAACATGGTTTGTCCAGGAGCAAATATACTCCTTTTTATTGCTGTGCTCTCCTTACTGACTCAGGACCTATATTTTCATGTATTTTCTAATTCAGAATTTGATAAAACTAACAAATATTATACTTGTTGTCTCTTTATTTGAAATCTCTGATTTTAGATCTACTGTATTTTAAAAAATCATTAGTTTGACAATAAAATTACATTTTGTGTCACTGAGTATTTTGCAGTTTTCCAAATCATATTGTTTGGATTGCAATACAATCACAACAGAGTAACAAATTCATCAAAAGTGTAACATTAATGTGTAGTGTAGTCCAAGAAAAGAGAATTTACCAGTCTCTGGCATGAAAATTACGCTGTCAGTTATCAATGTTACAATGTTGCAACTATAAAATGTCAAGTTAACTTTATCCTCTGTTTTATGTTTAAAAAAATAACTGTTAACTGTACACTTGTAAATGTTATGATTGAACATAAATCTAAATCACTTTTGTTTGTCGTCTCCCTTTAAAAAAAGAATAAATCTTAAATATTTGAGCGTCTCACAGTCCAAGAAAGTGCAGATGTGTCTCAGTTATATATCGCTCTACCTTTAATAGGGGATATGCAGGAAATTGGCATGGAACGTTGTTATTTGGCTTTGCAAACGACACATGATTATGTAAGACATTGAACTGAGAACAGGATGTTTCCTCTCTCTGAGAAAGGAATTTCAGAGAGCGAAAGAGGCTAGATGGCAAATGTCAAATAGATAAAATACAAGGCTATGCATTTGGGAAAATAAAAAAATGATGTACATCTAAATAATTAGCAGAAAGGATTTATTAGTGATGACAGTCACAAAACCAATACCTCTTACTATAAAGATATTTCATCGTTAGAAAACCACAGCATAATTGCAGCGAGTTATAAACGATTCATTTATATAAAATAAAACATTGGTCATCAATTCCTAAATAATATTTTGTGGAGCAAGAGGAAATACATGGTGGAGCACGGTGGCACAATGGTCAGTAATGCTGCCGTACTGCACCATGTGACCAGTTTGCACGCTCTCCTCTGGTTTTCTCCTGCAGTCCAAAATAATCGGTTAATGTTATGTTTGTGTGGTAAAGAATTTAGACTGTAAGGTCCACGGGGACGGGGATAGGGATGTGAATTATTACAATTATTTATTTATATAATACTTCCTCCAAATAGGGCTCAAAGTAATTTACATTGTTGCAGATGGTGAGTCGGCCATCTTGGGCAGCTCAGCTGCCATTTTATGGAACCATTCACATCACCCCCTGCCTCATTGGAGCTTACAGTCTAAATTCCCTACCACACGCTCAAGGGTCCAACTTACCAGTACGTTTTTTTTTTTGGACTGTGTGGGAGGAAAACGGAATAACTGGAGGAAACCCAAACAAACAAAGGAAGATCATACAAACTCCATACAGATAGGGCCCTGATGGAGATCGAACCCATGACCTAAGTGCTGTGAGGCAGAAATGCTAACCACTGTGCCACTTTGCGGTCCAAACGTTCACTGTAATAATGCTGTGTAATATATGGGTGCTATATGAATAAAGGGCTATAATAATAATATAACTAGACTTTACTGCGAAAAGTCCATATAGTCTCTGGCCCACGTGGCAGAATTTGCAGGGCAGCAGTCCCTTAATTCATACAGGCCGTTTGTAATTTTTAAGTCTGTTTTCTTATGCAAAGGGCATATGTAGTGTTGCTGGGCTTAGAAAGGCATGCTGGGAAATACATACCTGGCTCAAAAAAACCTGGTTAGGTATTGTGACAGGATGGACCTCCTATGCCACCCTAACCGTATCTTGCTGGGGGCCGGCTGGGCTTGACTTGCCACCATCCCCTTTCCTAAATGCGCCCTTTAACTGCAGTAGGAGCGGGTTTTGCTGCTGCCATCACTAGGCTCCTTCACCAGCACCTAGAACCGCTTCCTTCTGGGTATCTCTCGCTGCTAGGGTACCTCCTTGATAGGCACCTGGGCTGGTACACCTGACCTCTTGCCTTCAGATCAGGGTTGCTGTGGATGGGTCCCCCTGGCCTCTCACAATGACCAGAGCTGCAGGGTAGCGGGCAAAGCGTTAGTACTGGATGCCGGGTCAGAACCTCAGAACAGCTGCATAGCAGATTAGATTTGTTCTAATCTGTAGGTCACAGGAATTACAGCAGGTAAGTAGGTGTCAAAGCAGGCTCTTGAAGCAGTGATGTTTTATTAGCTCAAGTGACCTAACAAGGACAGGTACATACACTAGTTTTTGGTACTAGATATCTCCAGATGTACAGATGGTGTAATGATACATGGTCATTTTTACACAGGTTTGGGAACAGACTGACAGGGGGTAAACCAGCCCTCTTTTCTGACCAGGCCCCCAAAAAGTCTGAAATATTTCATTCAAAGATTAACATCAGGATGTGAGATGTTCTTTAAACTTGGATTTTTTTTTTTGATTTTTTTTTTTTTTTTTTTTTTTCCATTAGGCGGGTCGAGAATTAGCTTAATTGTTTAAGTAAATACCAAGTAGTATATTCAAATAATTTATAGATATTTTGTTGGATCGAGAGTTCTAGCGACTCAATATAAGTGCCCCATTTCTTCTGAAATCTTTCTCCACCTTTTTCTATGTCTGGAAGAGTGGCTCTTCTGTTCAAATAAATAATATTCAAAATTTCAATTTTAAGCATCTCTAGAGATGGAGGCACTGGCGATGCCCAAAATCGCAGAATCAGTTTCTTTGCTACCATAACCAATACTGTCAGAGCAGGTAAAATCCCATAGCCGGGTAGGCATTCCTTCCAACTGTTGAAGTCAGCCAACAAGAGGGGTTCTGCGGCTAATGCCACCCCTGATTTAAATGTGTTGTTAATAAAATCAACAACTTTATACCAAAATTTCCTAATCTTCCTGCAGTTCCAGAATTTATGTAACCAGTCTGCTTTTTGAGATTTGCATTTTGGGCATAGTCCTGTCTCTCTCTCAACCATAAACCTACGTCTTGACTGTGGTATATATGCTCTATGAATCACCTTCAAGTGTATTTCCTGGAGATGAGCAGTAGATAAGGATTTCCAGATAAATTCAAAGTGCTGAGTTAAGGTGACTGGCTCATTTATACTAGAGGTGTCTTTTTGCCACGCCTTCACTGTTCGGTTCCAGGGGGTTATATTTTGTGTAGATAGTAGATCTGCATAAATATACCTAATTTTAAATTTGATATTTTTCAAAAAGGAGAGCAGACTTTCCAAACTATCTGGGTTTTCTTTAGATTTCCTCGGACCTAGGTTTGAGTTTGCATAATGTCTAAGTTGGAGATACATAAAAAAACTGAGAATTAGGGGTCCCTAGTTTTTCTCTTAATTGCTCAAAGGAATAAATCCTGCCACCCGGGTCAAAAATGTCCCTTATTGCCATTATTCCTTTATCACGCCATGCGAGATAGTTAATATTTTCTAAACTGGGCTGAAATGCAGGATTACCCCAGGTTAAAATATGGAACGCTTCACGAATTTGCGTGTTATCCTTGCGCAGGGGGCCATGCTAATCTTCTATGTATCGTTCCAATTTTAGTATATGTGCTGCCGAAGCGAGCACTAAACTTGGATTTTAAATGCAATTTATACTTAACAAAATTTACACTAATCTGTGATATCCTAAATCACATTGTTCAGAAGTTTCCTTTCACTTTAACAAGGCAGGATAACAGGTAACGACTCCCTGCTGTGCTTTTAGGCTAAAAAGATGTGCTGATCACTTCCCATGAAAAGAATTAATTAGCATGAGGCTTCCTTTAGAAAAGTTATGAAACCAAATCATGACATACTGTCTCAGAAGTTACAAATCAAATTTCCTCCATTTCCTCCATTTCCCCATTGTATCAGAAATCTGTACATTTCTGATACAGAAATATAGCACAGTATCATAAATCAGTACATTTGCAATGATATAAATTGGCACCTGTGCCACTAATTGAAATACATTTCTACAATAAATTGTTTGTACGTGATCCAGCCACAGCTATAATTGTTGATAGAATACATTTAGTTTATACTCAGGAGATGATAAGGAGGTCAGTGGGATGGAATTCAGCCAAGATGTCTGGGGCTGCACTTTAGACTATGGGGAAAATCCGTCAACGTGGCCCATCAGCATCATCATCGCCATTTATTTATATAGCGACACTAACTCCCCAGCGCTGTACAGAGAACTCATTGACATCAGTCCCTGCCCCATTGCTGCTTAGTCTAAATTCCTTAACACATACATAGACAGAGAGAGAGAGAGAGACTAGGGTCAATTTGTTAGTAGCCAATTAACCTACCAGTATGTTTTTGGAGTGTGGGAGGAAACCGGAGCACCCGGAGGAAACCCATGCAAACACGGGGAGAACATACAAACTCCACACAGATAAAGCCATAGTCAGGAATTGAACTCATGACCCCAGTGCTATAAGGCAGAAGTGCTAACCACTGAGCCACCGTGCTGCCCAACCACATTCCCATTTGGAAAGTTAATATAAGATACTCTTCAAACCGTCTCCGTGTAACAGCACGTTCTTTTAAAATAAACAAGCTTTGCTATTTTTCCATCACATCCCCCGTTAACAGGCCTGTGCGGGATCTACTGAGAGTGCCGACTAAACACCTTATCAGCTGAACTGATCCTCCTGACAACCTTCTGAGGCAGAGTGTGACTTTGTGGTGTCCAGTGGATACTGTGACGACAGGATCCATCTCACACACGACATGTGTGACTCTCGCACTGCAGAGGACTGTGGAATTGAATACGCAGGATCGTCGAGATTGAGTTGCTGGAGGTGACATCATGCAAACGCCAGTGACTGAAATAGGGCTGAGCAGAGATTACGGATGTTCAGGATAAAAATAAACAGTTCTGCACAGTTTATGGCTTGCTGAGCTTAATATTGAACCAACCTTGAGTGATATTGTTGCTCTTTAATTTATTCAACCGGAACACACAGTGATTATGCTTCAAAACAAACCTAACTTCCGACCTTCATAAATACATTTACTGATTTTACAGTATACTTTGTTTATAGGTCATGTCTCTGTATAATATCATGATCCACTGATACTATTGCTCTGTGCTGGAGGTCATATGTAACTTCTTCAATATAAAGTGTATATAGCCCTCTCGTCGGAGGCTACACTTGCCTCTTCTGTTTTCTTTACTCACACAACCTATTGGCCCCCTTCTACCTCCTAATTCTCCTGGACCTCTCTGCTGCATTTAATGGTGTTGACTACTGGCTTCTCATACAAACACCCCATACCCAGGTCTTCAGCCCTATGCTGGTTCTCATCCTACTAATCAAATTGCTCTTTTAGTATTTGCTTCTCTGTATCTACATCCTCTATGGAGCACCACAAGGATCGGTTTTAGGCCATTGGCTCTTGTCTATCTATACTACTTTCCTAGGAAATCTAATAAGCGTAGTTGGATTTTACTGTTCTCTATATGCAAATGTATTATTGTTCTTTATTTATAAAGCACCACAATGGGGTTGGAGCAAAGGACTACACACAGATTATACACATACGAGTTACAAAGTGGGGCAGAACTGAACAATAACAAATTAGGTAGTAGAGCAGAAGGTCTACAAGTAACACACAGATCAGACAGAATGGGCAGCATAGGAGAGAAGGGAAAAGTCCAAAAGACCACGGAACATATAAGTAAGTTCCCAGAGGCATGGGTGCTAACTGGGCCCGAGGTGCTGAAGGAGGCGTGGGGACCAGTCCGCAGGTGGTTAACATGGGAGAGCTTGGACAGTGAAGGGGGGAAAACAAAAGGAAAGAGAGTCCTTCTTGTGAGAGCCTACAATCTAGAGGGAAGGAAAAGAAACAAAAAGTTGGTGAGCATGAGTAGGGGAGGGGGTAGCAGATGAGTAAGGAGGAGGGTTGGTAGGCCTTAATGTGACAATGAGTTTTTAGATCATGATTCGGAGACACTTGAAAGTCTACTTGGGCATAGAACTGAGTTCCAGAGATGATGAGCAGCATGGTAGAAGTCTTGGAGGCAGCAGTGAGAAGAGGGAACAAGTAGGGAGGAGAGTTGGCAATTGTTGGCAGAGCTGAGAACACAGTAGTGTTAGGGTTAAATCTGTGTTGCACCCTGCTGGATACTAAGATCTGCTATGCACTTCAGCTGGGCCTTCCTCTGAGAACTGATTGGAAGACTCCACTATTTCAACCCTCACCTGTCTTCATTGCCAGTGATAGCGTTGGACACACTAGCTTCCTGGTTCTTGTACCTGTATTCTATTTGTTCCTGACCTTGCATCTGTTTCTTTTCACTCATTTGTATACTGATACGTGAATTGCATCATACAAGTGTGCTGGTTCCTGGCTCTGCTTACATTTGTCTTTCGGCTCCTGTTTTCTAGTCTGCATCTTCACTCTATTCATATATCGCTGTGCTTAGAATCCCCATGCAGTGATTACTGGACTCTGTGTAAATCTGCACCAACATTGCTTCAGAGACATTGTTAATTATCTTTGATTGCCTCAGAATGTATAAACCTTCATCTGCATTTCTTTACAGACATTCACCCTACAATCTATTTTGAAAGCAGCGGTTAGACTAATTTTTTGTTGTGCATTGTTCTTTTACTGCTGTTCTGATCTGGCAGTCCCTACATTGATTGTCTGAATATTACCAAATACAATATAAAATACTTCTACTAACATACAAAGCCATCAACACAATTGCACCAACATACATTATTTTCCTTGACTCAAAATATCTCCCAACTTGGCATCTTCGATCTGCCAAAGGTTTGCGCCTCTCTTTCACGGTTAGAACTTTTTCAGACTGTAACCACGCTGTGGAATTCCCTCCCTTTCCTCTCAACCCCAAACCTTCAAGTATGCCCTCAAAGCTCACCTCTTCATATAAGCTTATAAAATTCCCAAACCATCGACTTTACCCCCCCCAGGCTATTCTGAATACATCTCCTCTACATTCAAACTTACATTTTTTGTCTTTTTATACTCAAACAACACTATGACCAACCAAACCAACATTGCTATGTGTCTGTATCTCTTATCTCCACTAAACAATTTTCTCATTACAACCTGGCTGGACCAATGTGCATTATGTGACACTTACTCTCATGTATCAAACTCCTATTTTCCTATAGGCTGTATGTGTGTTAGCAGTGCCCTCTTACCACTTTTGCTGTCTGTTCACATTTTTAAATATATATATGTGTGTATATATATATATATATATATATATATATATATATATAAAACATATCATTATATGTAGTTATTATATGTATGTATGTATATATGTGTATATATATATATATATATATATATATATATATATTAGTGAAAATCGTATTGGGGATGCCATCCTCTGAAGACGTAAACAAGATCCTAGCCCTCCAGCTGCTAGTTAATACAAAGGTATTCCCTCTCTAGAGTGAGGGGCCTAGTGTCCCTTACTTAAACAAATGGAACTCACAGGACAAATTGCAGCTTCTCTCAGGAGGCCCCACACAGGTGTACCTCCTGATGACTCTGCTGGGAGTCTGCAGAGCCGAAGACCCAGACTGGGCCTTTTGTATCAAACCCACTCCACTCTCTTCTCCGTACAAAACACCAGGGACCCTTACCAGCTATTACTGAAGCTGAGAAACACAGTTTGAGAAGCTTCTCCTCAGAAAAAAACAATCTTCCTGGTGTTTTAAAACACAAATGACAGGAATCTAGGACTGATGCACCTGCCATTCACTTCTTTCCCAGCTTCTATCTATCTACATATATATATATATATATATATATATAGATAGATATATATTAACTACATATAGTGAAACTATTATTTAAAGGAGAACAATCAATGTGGTGATGTACATGCTGTCTTGTTTATAGCTGGACTTTGTAGGATGCTCTCACACTTTTACTCATAGAGCTGCCAGTCCCATCATGCCTTGCTCCAGTCCCTGCCTTTTTGAAGGCACTGAATCAGTTATGGTTCATTTGATTGCTCCACCCGTTCCTTGGATAACTGTGGTAATTCTACAGCCAATACATGACGACGAGCACTGACCCCCCCATCCCCCGCGATGCATGCTTTTATCAGACCCAGACCAATCCAGGGTGCCAGACAATGCACTAAAAAGAGCCATTGTAATTCACAGCAAAAAACAAGTTCATCACTGAGCTTCGAATCAGCCCCAATTGCCAAAAAATTATAATATAGTTAGGTACCTTTGACGTAAAGTACAGATTACAAACACTTTGTGCAATACTGATGTAACAGTACCAAAGTGGAAGGTAATACATATATTTAGACATCCATGCTTACATTACTTCTGCAAGCAACGTTGTTCTTTGTTGTGCTTGGTTTGTTTGGGCCCCCACAAAACAAGCTAACAATGGGCTTAAGGCACCTAAGGTAACAGCGCTGTTAATGAACTCTACTGTGGCAAGATGTTGTTGTCATCATCCTCAGCCTCATTCTCACCCTCATAAGTTTGTATATCATTCTCACACATTATTAATTCATCACCGCTGGAATCCACCATTACAGAAGTCTCAGTATTTTGATGTAAATGGTGGGAAAGGCCTTCCACGTGGCAATTGAAGTTCATTTTTATGAACATCATCTTTTCCACTTTTTGAGGAAGTAGCCTCCTACGCCGATCGCTGCCAGGGTTCCTGGCTGTGCTAAAAACTCTTTCCAAGTACACACTGCAGGGTGGGCAGCTTAGGCAGTGCAAAGCGAGTTGGTACATGGGTCTCCAAATTCCATTTTTTTCCTCCCAGTATGTAAAGAGACTGTCTGATGTGTCTATTTATATGCTGTCATTAAAATAATCCTTCACCATCCTTTGGATGTTAATAGTAGGATCAGGTGGAGTTACGGCAGAGATGTCACGTTTTTTTGGTCAATTCTTTTAGCCACAATGGCTTTCTTCTTATCACGTGCCAGAACTGCTTCCACTGGAGCAGGGCTTACACAATCAACATCATCCTCATCAACATCCTCATTAGCACCCTCGTCAGCTACACAAATATCCCCCTCATCCTGTTGCAATTCCAAAGTGGCATCCTCAATTTGTTTATCACCGGCTACACTTGGGCTGTTCAGGCACACATCTGCAGAAATGCTGAAAGGGCCCTTCTTTATGGGTACACTATTAGAATGGTCAGCATTACACATAGCACTTGTGGATAGACTTTCTTCAGGGATTTGTATTATTTCTGAATCTGAACATACATTTTCTTCTAATGCCTTACTGTTTTCCTCCAGCTCGACTTTTACGTGTAAAAGCATTTGGACACCACTTTTGGAGTCCGAATGACAGGGTCTTGCTTGGTCATGACTGACCTTACAAGAAGATTCCTCAGTGACAGTTGCAGAACTAGCACTCATTCTTTCCTTGACACTCCATGTGTAGAATGGCATGTTGACAATTTTATTTTTTTCTGCAGATAACTTTGCCTAAATTTTTTCTTCACCAAGGTAAAAGGTGTTTTTTTTACATTTCTGTTTCCCTGACTTAAAAACACTATGCACTTTAACATAGGCTTTAACAGGTAAGGTAGAGGGATTACTATCATCATGACTGGTGGCAGCAGCTGCTTGGTGCTCCTGGTCTTCTGTGTACTGCTGTGAATCCATTTTGATAACACAATATAATGTGACTGCAGATTAAGAACAACACTGCCAGCCCTATTATTTGTATTTCAACAATGACAATTAGCAATGGAGCAATGGAGTTCTTCTGTTTGTGTGTTACCTTTGTAGCACAGTACATTGTGACTGCAGATTTAGAAGACCAAGACTGCCAGCCCTATTACTTGTATTTTGGCAATTCCAGCAATGACAATTAGCAATGGAGCAATAGAGCTCTCCTCTTTGTGTGTTACCTACATAACACCGTACAATTTGACTGCAGATTTAGAAGACCAAGCCTGACAGCCCTATTTGTATTTCAGCAATGTCAATTAGCAATGGAGCAATGGAGCTCTCCTGAATGTCACTGGAGACTTTGAAGAACACTGCTACCCCTCCTCTTTCTTTACTTCCTATGATGCTGCCCAACTGCACTAGATTGCCAAGAACTGTGCTAACCCTTCTGTGTCCCTCTGTGAAATGGCGCTGGATCTACGTGGAGGGCGGTACTTATAGAATCCAAAACTTGCAAGAACCGACAAAGTAGCAATGACGTTTTGCCTCGTTTTGAATTCCGAGGGCGCGCGAAAGTACCGAGCCGGCTCGGTACTCGGATCTGCTAAGTTTGGGTGTGTTTGGTTCTTGGGAAACTGACCCTGAGCATCTCCAGTTTTAAAATATTTTTCCTACCAGAAGCATAACTACCCCTATCCAACTCAACATTTGGAATGGTATTTTTAAAATATATCTATTCTGTGTAATTTCCCTTGCGATTTCTCTTCGGACTATTCATTTGGGATTCTGGAAGTGATTGCACCATGAGTGTGGGCAAATAAAATGCTTATTAGCACATATGGCATACTATGAGACAAAAAGCAAGGGTGATGTTCATGGGGTCATACAGTAAAAACCCATCTTTCAAAAGTTGCCCAAAAACCTAGTTTTATGGGTAAGTATTTGTAGAGTGATCCCTTTACCCTTTTTATTATCAATCCAGCCTGGAACACAGAATTCCAGTTCTACAACATAATAACAAGATTATTGTAGATAAAATAATACAAATAATAACTCCCTAAAAGGTTGGCAGTGTGTAAGATGTTTAAAATTCTAGTCCAGGTTGGGTAATACTTGGCAGGCCATGGGCCGGGGTTACTAGAAAACATATTAAGTCAGTTTGCCAAGCTGGACTGCATGATAATAATGAACAGAAGGGTAGTTGTGATAGCGTCAGGATCAAGGGAATCAGACAGGGTCAGAAAAATAACATAAGGGATATAGGTCGACTAACCGGCGTCCCATGCAGTGAGCTGATAAAGAAAGACTCTGAAACAAGTATTTGGCGAAATCATTTTGGTCACAGCTTTATTAAACACTTCCAAACTTGACAGACAAGCGGCGTGCAAGGCTAATAAAATTTACTACCTTTTCCAGTTCCATCTGGTAAAATAAGGCGTGTTCTGCCTACGATGTAGGCACCGCAACAACGTCCTCTGGAGACCAGCCCCTTGCAGGGCCGTTGCTAGGGTCCTCGGCGCCAGAGGCATAATGTAAAAATCCGCCCCTCGTCTTTTCTTACCTTGGCGCTGGTCCTCTCTGCCGGGTGCCGTCCCTCACTCAGTGAGTGGAGGGGAGGAGACAGAGCGCCCCATCAGCTGTTGGAGGGGAGGGCGGCGTTGGTGATCCATAGCCCCTCCCCCTCCCCGTGGATCGATCTCAAGCTGTGCGGCGGCCGTTTAAGGTATGCTCAGCGGTCGCCGCACAGTTTTAAACTACAATAGTCATTGTTTTTAATTTTGAGGCGCCCTGCAGAGCCCGGCGCCCTAGGCAATTGCCTAACCTTGCCTAATGGGAGCGCTGGGCCTGGCCCCTTGGCATAAATCACCCTCCACTTGCCAGACTGAAAAACTATGTATAATAAGCTTCCTTCCCCCTCTACTTTAACTACACTCACCTTGTCCTGTCTCGCTCCCTCCTTTCGCTGAGTGGCTACCTGCACTGCTCAGGTGTAGCAAAATAGGACGGACTTCGTTGTCTGCCCCCCCCCCTTTCTTCATGTCACGTGCATCGGGCCGCCTAGCGACCATCATCCATTATCCCTCTTCGGCGCCATTGCTGCTCCTAAGATTCCTTTTTGGCCAAAGAGGACTGAAGCACAGATAAATCGGGTTTATTAATACATGCAAACCATAACATCTCCTATGCACAAACCTTAACTCTCCCAACCCGCATTAAGCCGTCCTCTATGAAACCCCTCTGTAACTTTGTAGTTACAACTCTGGGGCAACAGTGGTCCTTGCAGCAACAAAAAACAGGGCCTGCTCTGCGCAATATATGACATCTTCCTTGTACAAACAGATGGCTTGATTATATCGGATAACGAGGGTTTATATATGTTTCACCATATGAAAAACTTGGACACTATACTAGTACAACACATCTGCCTTATAAATGTCTGACTGTGCAGATTACGTCCCTGGGAGAATTAGGCAATTAACCCTGAAAGCTGGAAATAGTGAACCAAAAATATGATGATGAAATCTGAATCTGCTGATACAAAGTATCTTACTTATGAAACCGGGACTAAGAAAACAGCCCAGACAAGCAAACTACCAGCCCACATTCACACACACGTGTCAGCGGCGCACGGAGGATTGTCGGGGGGGAATGTTTCCCTCCGCCGACCCAAAAAAAAAAAAAAAAAGGAAACCGAGAGAGCCAGCGCTGTCCTATACAGCAGCCGCAGCGCTGTCTAAGAAGCGTCTGCGGCGGTGCTGTATACAAATACAGCACCGCCGCGGACGCTTCTTTGACAGCGCCGCGGCTGCTGTATAGAACAGTGGCCACTTAGTTAGCGAGGGGGGGGGTTTCTAGAGACTCAGAAACCCCCCTGCGTGCGCCACTGCGTGTCAGGGGCAAACGCAGGATTTGTAGAGGGGGGTTTCCACACCACGCCACCAGTGGGCGTGACCAGCATGCACGGGGGCGTGGCTATAATTTTAGACAGTGCTTGGCTGCTCTCCAACTCTTCCTATCCCCATAATATACATGTGCAATGCTGCCTGCACTACTGTTAGGTGCACACAGCTTTCCCTTTTCAAGCAGATTTGTGTGAAGTAGGGTCCAGCCACCTCAATTATACAGTTCCCCAGGCTTGGAGGGAGGTTTCCAGGCACTCGGTTTGCCTATACTATTTATCTCATCTACTGTGTTTACTAGTTTCTGTTGTGGTGTACTTGGTGCTGTGCTGTTTGTAGGTGTTTATAGCAAGCTGTGTTTTATCAGAATAATTTGTAGCATAAACAAAGTATATTTTTCGTTATAAAAAAAGTATGTTCTTCTCTTTTGAAATACTGGCAGGTTTGTGACATAGCAAAATATATTGGAACACTGCTTATGTGTGGGCAACACGTACTTCTCATCCATCCAAATTTAGGCGGGACAGACACGATTTGAGGGCTTTGTTCCGCCATCCTTATCAAGACCAGCTTTGTCCCGAGGGTGGGATATTTGGGAGGAGTCTGTTCACTGCAGCGATGAAGGGGAACCGCGCTCACCGGTCCACACAACAATGGAAGTGTTTGAAGGGGAGGGGAGTACAGTACGGGGCAGCCTAGACCCGGGGTGTGGCCACAAGATATGCGCTGCAATTGATATTGCACAAAGCCCCACATTTGTAAAGGCCAACCCTGTGGGGGAAAGGGGGGACAGTATGTATAGCACACTCTATTATATGTCTGGGGGCATTAAGTTATAATGCCTGGGGCATTGCTGGGGTAGATGTGAATGTATGTATAATATAACGGTATGACTGGCATAATGATGGGGACATGGGGCACACCGTTGGTATATCATGGTGACACCATTGGCAGCAGCAACTTTAAGTTTTGTGCAGTACAGTTTGGGGAGGAAGTCTGCAGCCCCTCGTGTTGTGCCTGAACCTCCCATGGAATATTTTACCTGCCAGGAGGGCCAGGGCACCTCCTGGTATTATTATTAGTTTTTATTTATACGGTGCCACAAGATTTGCGCAGCGCAGTTCAGGGTATATACAATATGGCAGTACAAGGTAGAAAAGTAAGCACGTCCCCTGTGGGTGTGGCCTTGTTATACTTGGCCACACCTCCTTGACACACCCCTTAGGAAGCATATCTTTTGCTGCTTGTTATAAAGATACCTGCTGCTGATGATGAAGAAAATTAAATATTTACATAAATAAATATTATTTTTTAAAATGACATCATTGCTCCCTACATAACCAGCAGTGGAGATATCATCATCATCATCAACATCACCATTTATTTATATAATACTAATTCTGCAGCGCTGTACAGAGAACTCATTCACATCAGTCCCTGCCCCATTGGAGCTTACAGTCTAAATTCCCTAATATAGACACACACTCACACAAAGACAGACAGCGAGGGAGAGACTAGGGTCAATTTTGATAGCAGCCAATTAACCTACCAGTATGTTTTTGGAGTGTGGGAGGAAACTGGAGCACCTGGAGGAAACCCACGCAAACACGGGGAGAACATACAAACTCCACACACATAAGGCCATGGTTGGGAATCGAACTCATGACCCCAGTGATGTGAGGCAGAAGTGCTAACCACTAGCCCCATATATAGATATAGACAAAGATTTGTTTCTAGAGTCGCTTTTCCTTTTTAGAGGTTATTGTTGTTAGTTTTTTATTGATAGCTTTTTATTTATTGTTTTAATAAATGTAATTTCTTTTCATAGCAATCAAAGAATCATAAGAAACGTCTGATGCACAAACATATAATAGCGTTGGTGCGTTGTCAGCCGTATGGTGACAAATGCATCAATCACATAATAATAATAATAATAATAATAATACACAGTCCCAATATAAGTGTCTAATACACAACACATAACAGTGATGGTACGGTGACCGTTATACAGTGATAAATGCGGCATAAGCTCAGCTCTAAATACTGCGCAGAGATATTTGACGGCCTCTTGTGACCTGACCTGAACTGTGCACAGACTGCAGCACTAAGGAGTAAGGAGAGACTGCGGCTGTGGAGCCCACGGGGCCCTAGTGCCCGCCATCCACACATGGAATAAATTAATATTCAGCAATCCACTTTTATTGTCCGTGCTGAAAATGACAAAAAATTAGCTTTTACTATTAACTACGGGTCTTACTGTTTATTAATTAATATCATTGTAATTGTATTATATACCAGGGGTGCAAATATACATTGGAAATACTTAAATATGTAGCACCCCCTTTAGCGCAGATCTTTAAGGGGTGGCAAACAATGGATGTGCTCTATACGATTTACTTTACCTACTACAATCAAAGACTTGCGTGGAGACACTGAGCAAGGAGAGAAGATGAGAAACAAATGTGTAAGGATTTATAAAAAAAATAAATAAATAGAGGAATGGATGTGTGCCATCTTCAATTTAATACATCAAAATGTAAAATAATACACGTGGAAGACAAAATTGGAAAGCAGAATACAGAATGAAGGATGCGGTGATCATAATTACAGAGGACAGGGATCTTGGAGTTATAGTATGATGTGAGTGTAAGCTGTGGACCCAGGAAGTGGGAGGAGCCAGGAGGATACTTGGTTGTATAAGAAGATTTAATAGGAGCAGAGAGGTTGTGTAGTCACTTTATAGACCTCGCCTTGAGTACTGTGTACAGATCCACTGGACCTATCCCCCAGAAAGACAGTAATAGAATGAAATTTTCAAATAAAATCTTGTAAAGGAGACTAAAATAGGAAGGTTGACAAACTGTGGGAGCAGAAGGTTTGGGTGTCCCACCCACGTCATGGCTATCACATAGGGTCAAAAATGATTTTATTCTGCCACTGATGCATCAATATGCAGCAAGGTATTTATCGTCATTATCGTTTATTTATATAGCGCCACTAATTCCGCAGCGCTGTGCAGAGAACTCACTCACATCATCCCTGCCCCACTGGAGCTTACAGTCTAAATTCCCTAGCGCACACACACACACAGACACACACAGACAGACAGACTAGGGTCAATTTTTGATAGCAGCCAATTAACCTACCAGTATGTTTTTGGAGTGTGGGAGGAAACCGGAGCACCCGGAGGAAACCCACGCAAACATACAAACTCCACACAGATAAGGTCATGGTCGGGAATTGAACTCATGATCCCAGTGCTGTGAGGCAGAAGTGCTAACCACTAGGCCACCGTGCTGCCCATATTTAGACACATATGTTTCATAACAGGCAAAATTCTCCAACTCTGATAACTTTTATATATAAAATGACAGTGGCTCATAGGTTATCATCTTAATTATGGTTCAGAGGAACAGCTGAGAGGAAGAGAAGTGACAGATTGTGAGTTCATGTTCTGAGATGGATGGAGACAGCTTCCGGGGGGATTTAGAGAAGTTATAAGTGATTGAGAGGATGGTGGGTGGTGATGAACAAAGTTCACTGAACTTGATACAATAAGTAAAAAATAATATATATATGTGTTTATATATATATATATATATATATATATATATATAATGCAAAAAGCATTTGAATACAGAAATTGATCTTGATGAAAGAGATGGTTATAAAGTTATAACATTTTCTTTTTACATAAATGTTTATATTTCCTCAGTGTTTAATCATTATGACCTATGTGATATAATATGCCTGTATAAGTATATGCGATATTGTGATAGCATAGACAAAGCGACAGGAGGGAGGTATTTTGGTCCTTGCTGGCTCCCTTTTCTTCTCTACTCTGACATAACATAAAGGGAGTTCACACTTTAAATTTGATTTTTTTTTACTAAATCCTCTCCCTTCTTTGTAGTAGGACATTGGTGGAAAGGAATCTACTAAAATATTTAAAGCGGAAAATCACTTTAATGGATCCTGTAGCCTTAAGAGAACAAACCCACTATAAATTTGGTGTCAGCTCCTGTCTGCTCAGATGGGTAGTGGAGTTGAGATGCATTTATCGCAATGATGTGCAACCTGAGACACTTTAGGGGCCTTCTATCCTTCAAAAGGGCCACACATCGCCCTTAATCTCAGTAATAAGGTAAAACAGTACATAAAATCAAAGAAACAGACCCCTATCTGTAATAACATAGCCGTAGGCATTTGTTCTGTTGCTTACAAGGTATAACAAACATCTGACAATAAAGCAGGAAGGACCGGGGGTCTGCAGGTGAAAGCTCGGAGGGCCGCATGTAGGCCTAGGGCCGTCTGTCACTCATCCCATGGTAACCACAACTTGAATGGATCCAGTAGCTCATGATCTCCATGGAAACCACACAGTCAGTATACACTGACATTCGTTCCATGTGCTGGGGGGACCTATACTCTGGTTGTAATATGTTTCCTTTGGTCAGTGCTTAAATCAAACGTCCCATGCAATGGCAGAGCGCTTCTCATGGACATCAGTAATTCCTAGAATTGGATTCATTGACGCTAAGGTCACTGCATTGTGAACGGAGCTGGATAACGCAATGGAACTGAACGAGAGCTGCGGTTACACTTCTAGAAAGTGTCAGTGGTGGAACTAGATAGCTGTGGACTCCGGTGTAGGGAGGCGGGAAGGAGGGATCCGGGGCCCCCTCTGCTTCTGCCATGCAGCGGGCCCCATTATCCATACTTGCCAGCTCTCCCGGCATGTCCGGGAGACTCCCGAAATTCGAGTAAGTCTCCTGGACTTCCGGGAGAGCCGGAAAGTATCCCGCATACTCCAACTTGCTCGACAAAATGACGCGATTCGCGTTGAATAGCGGCATTTTGGCACCGCCTCCCGCGTCAAAAACGGCATTTTGTCGCTGGGCCACAATGACGCGATTGACCTTGCCCCGCCCCTCCTGCCCTCCAGCCACGCACCAGGCCCCGGATCTCCAGGAATTAACTTTTCAAAGGTTGGCAAGTATGCCATTATCTCCATGGGCCCCGGTGCACAGCAATTGCGCACCAATGGTAGTTCCGCCACTGGTAAGTGTCCTTGGTAAGTTGAGAAGCAAAGTCTGTGTCTATATAAGTGACTGGCAACCTGATACACTTCAGAGGCCGCTTGGGCGTCCCTCTATCCTTCGAAAAAGGGCCTCACAATACCCTTAATCTCGTTAATAATTCAAAACAATACATTGGAGAAGAGGATCCTGCCCGGCCACTCTGATTATCTTTTAAACACAATCATCTTCTGCCTGTTTCTCAGCTGCCGTCCAATCAAAGTGAAGGAGGGGGCAAGTAATCGCCCACTCTCAACTCTAAATCTGTATGCACATTTTAAATCTCCCCCCCACCTCCCCTGCAGTGTAACCTGGTTTAACCAAGGTGCATATTTACTATCTAACTTTACATGAGCCTCTATATGTTTAGCTGTACTTTCCAAATATCCAAGCCTTGCTTTAATAATATAAGCAGCATCAGATATCGATCTGTCTATATCTACAACAGAATAAACTGTACATTATTTAAAGTTATGTAAGGTAGTTTGTGGTTGGTTGGTTGCACATAGTTCCCTAAATATGTAATATGCCAACTTCTTAGAGATAAGGAATACTACCGCTGAAGCGTGTATCAAACCTCTAATATGTGCAGATACTGTAAATGAGGAAGTAAGTGTGATCTAGGGGCTCATCCTTATATGTTTTTCTGATTCTTTCTTTGAATTTGTAGAACGTTTATACCAGGTAAACATATAGGACATGCCTGGCTGGCCGTAGCACTGAGCAACAGCTAGAGATGAGACGGTCAAAGCAAATAAAGGGTATGATTGCAAATTACGAGCCAACATTTCACTGGTAGTCAGCACATTCATTACAGTCAGCAGTAGGAGTCCAGTTATTCACTATATCCAGGGCCTAATTAAGGGTTCAGGCTGCCCTAGGTCATTACATGGTAGGTGAAAACAAAGTCATCCTTGGGGCAGCACAGTGGCTTAGTGGTTAGCACTTCTGCCTCACAGCACTGGGGTCATGAGTTCAATTCCCAACCATGGCCTTATCTGTGTGGAGTTTGTATGTTCTCCCCGTGTTTGCGTGGGTTTCCTCCGGGTGCTCCGGTTTCCTCCCACACTCCAAAAACATACTAGTAGGTTAATTGGCTGCTATCAAAACTGATTCTAGTCTCTCTCTGTCTGTCTGTGTGAGTGTGTGTTAGGGAATTTAGACTGTAAGCTCCAATGGTGCAGGGACTGATGTGAGTGAGTTCTCTGTACAGCGCTGCGGAATTAGTGGCGCTATATAAATAAATGGTGATGATGATGATCCTGAAGAATGTTTCCCTCCTGCACCTTGTTATAACCCTTTGATATATTTGAAAGATTCTATCATGTCCCCCCTTTCCCTTCACTTGTCTAATGTATGCCTATTAAGATCTTTTAGTCTATCTGGGTCATTAGTTTGCATGATAATCAGAACAGTACAGCAGAACGGAGTCATGAATGAGCAGTACTAAGGGTTATGTGGAGCCTGTCGCCATTCTCGTCTCTCCTACTCGCTTATCTCCATCGTCCGCCCAAGGATGACTCATTGTCTTCAGCATTTTCCAATGGCAACACGTCAAGTTTAAAACCTTACTAAATTTTCCTTTCATGTTTTATTTTCTACTTTGGAGAACAACTATTCTCTTATTTTTAGTTTATACCTCTCACTGACAGAATTTTGCATCTCCATAAAATTTGACACCTCCCATAAAAGCTGCATCTTAGTTAGTCTGTTGAATAATCAGGTCCTGACTGTACCACATATAGACAATGGAGTGAATTACTGCTGCGGCTGCTGTTTTGAACTTTAATTCATCAGTTAGATACATACATCAAACACAGCTCCAACTACAACATGTTCCCCATATGACAAGTATTCTCCAAATCATTTCCTCCCATTTTCCAGTAATCTTCACCTTTCTTGTCTTACAAAACCTCTTTCTGTGCTATAAAGCTCTTTCTCTTCACATTTGCAAGACTTCTCTTGTGCTGCACCTGTGCTATGGAAACTCTTTCTCTTCACATTTACAAGACTTCTCTTGTGTGTTAGAGAACTCTGTCCCTAGCTTCCACATGGAGCAAGTGCAAATACATGCTGATGATAATGACAGTCACCAGCACTTGCTAGTCACTTCTGATTGGCTTCTTGCACTTTCCCCTCTGAAGCTGACCGTGCATTTATTATAGGATGCTGTGAGGCTATTTTAAAAAAATTTTTTTTCCAGTTTTCATTTGTATGCAAGTAGGAGTATTATATCTGCTGTATTATACAAGCCTAATAGGAAATGTTTTTTTTTCCGCCTATCAAAAATAATTCAACAAACAAACTTTTCTTGTGCTTTTGACCTGGTTATGTATATGCATATGTGGTTGTATGTATATGTGAATATGCTTTTTTTGAGCAGAGATTACGCCTATACGGACCATTGTTCTCATCTATCGCCTACTCTCCCTAATTACTTTTGCTGCCTCTTTGTCACTGACCTGAATCAGCTTTTACTAGTTTGTAAAACAACCCAAAATTTATAACTGAAATAACAGAACTGATCTGTAAATCAAACAGCCATAGTTTTGCTCATTTTTGATTTATCAAATACAGCTCAAATTGTGTTGATTCAAATGAGCAGGAAAGTTATACAATTTCTTTATTTTTATTCTTGGACAAAAAAAAACCCATTTAACAAGACTCTGACTCTTATCTCAACAACTAATCTCTATGAATCCCAATTGTACAACACACATATATTCTTTGTTTTCCCAACTGCAACATTAAGGGGTCTATTTATGACCAATTGCATTTTAGTCACATTAATTATCATTTCTTATCTCAATGATAAGAAATTATTTAATGTTGCTATTTAAAATAGGATGTGTCCATTTTGCTATATACACTTAGATGTGAAGTGTTAAAAGTAAGCACTAACAACAACTGTCGTTTTGTATACATTTATGAGCATTCATATTGCCACGCAGCTGGTACCATATACAATATGGGATATACTGAGCACAGGGTTATTTCTTCTCTGATTTTGTCTCAAAATATTGCCTTATGTTGTCATAGCAGCTGTCCATCAAGCCTACTAAAGGCACATTTGGGTGTGGCTCACACGCCAGCCCTTGCTAGATGTAACCCTCTATACCTGGGAGGTGAGTGCATCTGATTTTAACTGCATTTTAAAGTTTTTTGAAGCATATAGGTCAGTGTAGGACCTGCATATAATGAAGTGCCCATGACACTGGGATGCAGGCTTAAATGTTTTGATCAAAATATGAACCAATACCTCATGTTTTCATTTTACTAGATGCACACAGATATGCAGTGTTAAGGGTAAACGCTGACAACAACTGTCTTTTTGGCTCCAATAGGAACCTGTCCTGGCATATACGCTATAGAATCTGATGGCCTTTGAGCGATTTGTAATGGGTAGGAGCACGAGGGCTGATGGGAGATATTTGAAGATCTCTCTCCCGGGCTGCTCTCTATAGAAATATGAGCTTCAAAGGATAATGTCTTCATAGTTCATATTTTGGGAAATCCGGGTGTCACTCCATATTGAGGAGCAGAAATCACACCAGGGCTGTGAATGACAGGTACGGGTGGTATCCGGGAACAGTTAAAATCACATATCTTTGGAAAAGGTATGTCACATTATCAAAATTTCATCATGTTTGGTATCAAAAGATGGACAAAGTCATAAGGGATTTATTAATAATAAAATTGGTTCTGTGTGACCCTCCACAGAAAAGTTAGGTCACATGGTAGTAAATCAGACAACATGCAAATGGTGATTGAAAAAGTGCCACAGGCCACAACCCCCTGGGGGTAGAAAGAGGTGGGGAATTGTCTTTAAAAGGCTGAGACAAGGTACAGCAAATTGTCAGACTTTTTGGGAAATCAATTCACATTGACAAGCTGTCCATCTTCCAAGCCAATTTCCCTTGGCCAGAAAAGGCAATTCACGTAAGTGCTACTCTGAATGTAACCCCTTTTATTTTAAACTGTTTTGCTTGTTATGCCAATCTATTAATTGTTTATTCATTATTTTATTTTATATCTGTTTGCCCTGTACATTTCTATATTGAAACTATAATTTAATATGTTGCGTCCTTGATACTCTAACAAATCCATTAGCCTGTTAAGAAGAATATAGCTCGGCCAAGTTAACCCTTTGAATGCCAGTGTGTGATTTGTTGATACATTTGATTAACAAGCTGTGTGTGCTTGCATTTACATTTGTGTAACAGTCTGGAGGTGTGAAGAGTTAACCCTTTGCTTGCTGGTGTGGGTCTTGCTAGTCTGTGGATAGCTAGAAGCCTTGTGTGCCAGTGTGGGACAGTATATTGGGGTCCTATTGCCCGTATTCTATAGGTGGTGGCAAACCTGAAGTGTGTGGGGGTGTGAGCGCTGTTTGGGACGATTCAGTAGGTCTATAACCTGTGTGATAGGTAAAGAGAGACTGCGGACTGGAATCGTGTGTGACCTCATACAGCAAACACCCCAAAGTCACGGCAGCTGGGAGCGTGTTCGTGACAGTCGCGTTTTCAGAAATATTGCTTGAGCCCACAAAGTGGCTGCTTCCATTTTGAGCAGGCAATGCATACTCTTTAAGGACACTGATTAAACTAGAATTATATTTTCACATTTGTTTGTCTGTTGGGACTCACGATAAGGGCTTGTGCAAATTAAAAAGCAAGAATTAAACTAAACAAAGATGTCACTGGCATATGAAAAAAAATCCCCATCAATTAATTATTTCTCTTTCATCTGCATCCAAGATGAGATTTCATAAATGTGCTGGAGAGCGGCCATGTGCCTCGTTCATTTTCTTGTCTTAAATCCCTGTCATGAAGTCGCTGCACTGACAAATATGCTCAAGTAGTTTCAGTTATAAGCGGGTGGTGTAAAGTAAAAATGACAGCTAAAAAACTGATAGACCCTTTGCCCCTCAAGAGTTATCATTTATTTATTACACACCCAAAAAATAATGCACAGATCAACAGCACGCAGCAGCCATTTTGTGGGCTGAACCAATATTCATGAGAATGCAGCCTAGCAACTCACAAAGAACCATTGACATCACTGGGGCACAGCACACGGCAGCCATTTTGTGGACTCAACCAATAGTCATGAGAATGCTGCTTAGCAATTCACAAAGAACCAGTGACATCACTGAGGCACAGCATGCGGCAGCCATTTTGTGGGCTCAACCAATATTCATGAGAATGCAACCTAGCAATTCACTAGGAACCAGTGACATCACTGAGACACGGCACGCGGCAGCCATTTTGTGGACTGAACCAATATTCATGAGAATGCAGCCTAGCAATTCACAAAGAACCATTGACATCACTGGGGCACAGCACACGGCAGCCATTTTGTGGGCTCAACCAATAGTCATGAGAATGCTGCTTAGCAATTCACAAAGAACCAGTGACATCACTGAGGCACAGCATGCGGCAGCCATTTTGTGGGCTCAACCAATATTCATGAGAATGCAGCCTAGCAACTCACAAAGAACCAGTGACATTACTGAGGTACTAATATGAAAAATATGCTAATAAACTCTTAGTAAATTTTTTAGACTCACTTATGTATTTTACTTTCTCAAGAGACAAAGCCTGTGGCTAGCTATTATGTATATTTGCTGAATGTGATGCTTGCTTTTGAAAATAAACATAAATAATTTTGTTGACACTACTTCTGCCTAAACTGTCTCTTTCTTCCCATTTGCATAGATTGCCAATGACCCTATAAGAGGAAAATAATAATAAAGTATTAAGTATTGTTAATTCAGTAATTCATAAATTATTAATTAATGAGGATGGGTCAACTTTATAGTGACATTATACTGTAGCAATAAAAAATGTCCCTCAATGATAAATAATACAAACATATTATTTAATTCAGATAAGATAAATGAATGGTGTATATCTTGTATCTGATCTTAGAAAATCTGTTACAGTGTTCCTCAATGGGACGTGGAGCAATGACTGACAAAACAGCAGAAGATAAAATGAAATAGTTTTATAACTCTCAGCTTAGTCAATATCCCTGTTACGACACAGTAAGTTAGAACTGAAATTGAGAGATACTTTATTCACATTTCCTATTTCATCTCAATGCAATGTGCTTGCAGCAACCACGCTTGTTCGTTTGTTTGGCTACCAAACATCAGTGTTGTACTGTGTCAGGGATGCTCTTGCCCTGAACCTCTTCCTCTCCCCCCACCCCCCAAAGTCACTTAGCAGGATGCCTCATCTTGCCGCCTCCTGAACCCTCAACTTTTGCTTCACTGTCTGTCAGATTGCAGTTTGTAATATATCTCCAGCAGAAACAGGGTGAGCTAGGTCTGATATTAACTGTGCTTAGGTGGGAGGGATTCCTGTCAGTAAGAGCACTGGGCGGGGCAAGGCTTCCAAGCAGCAATCAGGCTAAAACTAAAATGTTCCAACCAGCAAATGCTTATAGTACCTCTTAGTATGTATGTTATGGGCCTATTTTGGAAACATGTCAGGATGGCGGGCAGCACGGTGGCTCAGTGGTTAGCATTTCTGCCTCACAGCACTTGGGTCATGAGTTCGATACCCGACCATGGCCTTTTCTGTGTGGAGTTTGTATGTACTCCCCGTGTTTGCGTGGGTTTCCTCCCACACACCAAAAACATACTAATAGGTTAATTGGCTGCTATCAAATTGACCCTAGTCTGTGTGCGTATGTTAGGGAATTTAGACTGTAAGTTCCAATGGGGCAGGAACTGATGTGAGTGAGTTCTCTGTACAGCGCTGCGGAATTCGTATCACTATATAAATAGATGATGGTGATAGCGGGGGATGTTTACTGCTTTATTTAAATAAAGCATTTTTTTCAAAGTGGATTACTATTCATATGTGCTTTATACATTTTTAAAATATTTATTTCATTTTTTTACAATTTTTTTTTTTAGAATCCCAAAGTCGGGTCACGCACCCAAAGTTGTCTAGCGAAGTGTTAAAACTCCCCTTACAGACACCAGACAGTATTGCCAGACAGCTGTGCTCCGGCGACATTTTAATTGTCAAATTGCGTCTATAATAGATTTTCTATGGCTGCGATAAGCGATGACAGAGAATCTATGTTATCGGAGTACAATAATAAATAGATCCATTAGTATTAAACTGTATTAAAATACTCTACATACTTTTCAAAATATACGTGTGTATTTCCTGTGAGCAATCATTTGCAGTCGTTTAATCATTGGGATTGGTCAAATCTAGTAAAATACACCTACTAATTAGACGGCATCTAAAATAGAAACAAGATCATTAGCTAAGAAAAAATGAATACTGTAACAAAACACTGTAACAATTATCACAATAATCCACCTGACAAACCACATCCTGCATCAAAATACACTGAATTGCAATAATATATTAATGCTACTGTTTATGCTGGTAGTATCAGTATGAGCTAACTGCTAATCATAGTAACATAGTTGATGAGGTTGAAAAAAGACACCAGTCCATCAAGTTCAACCTATTTTGGATCTCCTGCGATCCTGCACTTATATTTGAAATTGATCCAGAGTAAGCAACCGCCAAACTCTTTCAATTGTGAAAATCCCCCCAGACCCAATATTGTAGTCCTATTTTTACCCTATTTCCACTACTATCCTACATTTTAATTAACGGTCGTATCCCTGGATACACTTTTCCGCTAAAAATTTGTCTAACCCTTTCTTAAACATATCTATTGAATCTGCCATCACAACCTTCCCTGGCAATGAATTCCATATCTTTACTGTCCTTACTGTAAAGAACCCCTCTCTTTGCTGGTTGTGAAATTTCCTCTCCTCTAACCTTAGAGGGTGACCGCGTGTCCTTTGTATAGTCCTTGGGGTAAAAAGTTCCCATGAAAGTTCTCTGTATTGACCCCTAATGTATTTGTACATAGTAATCATATCTCCCCTTAGACGCCTCTTTTCTAAAGTAAACATGTCTAAACTGGCTAACCTTTCCTCATAACTTAATGACTCCATACCCTTTATCAATTTTGTCGCCCTTCTCTGAACCCTTTCTAGTTCCAAATTATCTTTTTTATAGAGTGGTGCCCAGAACTGTACTGCATATTCAGGATGAGGTCTTTCCAACGCTTTATACAGTGGCAAAATTACACTGTCTTCCCTTGCATCTATGCCCCTTTTTATGCATGCCAATACTTTATTTGCTCTTGCAGCTGCTGCTTGACATTGAGCACTATTGCTTAGTCTACTGTCTACGAGCACTCCCAGATCCTTTTCCATTATAGATTCTCCTAAATTAATTCCATTTAATTTATAGATTGCGTTCTTGTTTTTGATCCCTGAATGCATAACCTTACATTTATCTATGTTAAACCTCATATTCCATTTGGCCGCCCAATCCTCCAGTTTATTTAAGTCCCTCTGTAGAGAAGAATAATTTCTCATCACATCTCCTACTGCAATGGTTAATGGTTTAGTGCTGGGATGGACAACCTGATACACTTCCAGGACTGCATGATGTCGCCTTCTAACCTTCGAAAGGGGCAAACATTACCCCTAATCTCAGTAATAAGGTAAAACAATACATTTAATCAAATAAAGACACCCATCTGTAATAACATATCAGCAGGTATATTACACAAGTGTTAGAAGTTATAACAGACACATTATTATTATTATTATTATTATCCTTTATTTATTAGGCGCCACAAGAGTTCCGCAGCGCCGTACACAGCACAAACAGTAGACTAAACAAGGTGAAACATTAAAAAACGGTTAACAAAAAATACCAAAACTTCAGAGACTCCAGGCAGGCTAATGCAGTAAAGACGGAGCAGAAAAGCAGGTATGGAGAACAAAGGGAAGAGGGCCCTGCTCAAATGAGCTTACATCCTAAGGGAGGGTAGACAGAACTCAGGCACACAGGGAGCAAGTTGAAGTAAGTGGGGAGAGAACAGCGGGGCTGGGAGGAGAGAGGGGAAGAACAGGTGGAGGAGAGGTTAGGTGGAAGGTTGGTAATTCTTTAGGAACAGGTAAGTTTTGAGTGCCCTCTTAAAGGAGGACAGATTGGGAGAAAGACGGATGGAGCGAGGGAGGTCGTTCCAGTGAAGGGGGGCAGCACGGGAGAAGTCTTGGATTCTGGAGTGGGAAGAGGTGATCAGAGAGGAGGAGAGGCGACGGTCATTGGCCGAGCGCAGGGAGCGGGCAGGGGTGTGAATGGAGAGGAGGTTAGAGATATAAGGGGCAGTAGACTGGGAGAGAGCCTTGTAAGTGAAGGTCAGGAATTTGAAAAGGATTCTGTAAGGAATGGGGAGCCAGTGTAGGGCAAGGCAGAGAGGGGAGGCAGACGAGGAGCGGCGAGAAAGAAAGATGAGTCTTGCAGCCGCATTGAGTATAGAGCGGAGGGGGGCGAGATGGGAATGGGGGAGGCCGGTAAGAAGGAGGTTGCAATAATCAAGGCGGGAGATGAGTGCATGGATGATAGTTTTGGTGGCATCCTGGGAGAGGAAGGGCCGGATGCGGGCAATGTTGCGTAGCTGGTAGCGACACATCTGACAATGCAGCAGGAAGAGCTGGGGGCCAAAGAGGGGCATCTGAGAGAAAAGCTGGAGGGCAGGGGGCATGTGAGGGAAAAGCTGGTGGGCACAGGGGGCATGTGAGGGAAAAGCTGGTGAGCACAGGGGGCTTGTGAAAGACAAGCTGGAGGCAGGGGGCATGTGAAAGAAAAGCTTGAGGCAGGGGGCATGTGAAAGAAAAGCTGGTGGGCACAGGGGGCATGTGAGAGAAAAGCTGGTGGGCACAGGGGGCATGTGAGAGAAAAGCTGGTGGGCACAGGGGACATGTGAGAGAAAAGCTGGTGGGCAGGGGGCATGTGAAAGAAAAGCTGGTGGGCACAGGGGGCATGTGAAAGAAAAGCTGGTGGGCACAGGGGGCATGTGAAAGAAAAGCTGGTGGGCACAGGGGGCATGTGTGAGAAAAGCTGGTGGGCAGGGGGCATGTGAGGGAAAAGCTGGTGGGCACAGGGGGCTTGTGAGAGAGAAGCTGGAGGCAGGGGGCATGTGAGGGAAAAGCTGGTGGGCACAGGGGGCATGTGAGAGAGAAGCTGGAGGCAGGGGGCATGTGAGAGAGAAGCTGGAGGCAGGGGGCATGTGAGGGAAATGCTGGTGGGCACAGGGGGCATGTGAGAGAGAAGCTGGAGGCAGGGGGCATGTGAGAGAGAAGCTGGAGGCAGGGGGCATGTGAGGGAAATGCTGGTGGGCACAGGGGGCTTGTGAGAGAGAAGCTGGAGGCAGGGGGCATGTGAGGGAAAAGCTGGTGGGCACAGGGGGCATGTGAGGGAAAAGCTGGTGGGCACAGGGGGCATGTGAGAGAGAAGCTGGAGGCAGGGGGCTTGTGAGAGAGAAGCTGGAGGCAGGGGGCATGTGAGAGAGAAGCTGGAGGCAGGGGGCATGTGAGGGAAATGCTGGTGGGCACAGGGGGCTTGTGAGAGAGAAGCTGGAGGCAGGGGGCATGTGAGGGAAAAGCTGGAGGCAGGGGGCATGTGAGAAAAAAGCTGGTGGGCAGGGGGCATATGATTGAAAAGCTGGCGGGCAGGGGGCATGTGAGAGAAAAGCTGGTGGGCAGAGGTGCATTTTTTTTCCTTTGTTCCAAAATCTAACATTTGAAAACTCATCAGTATAATCAGTATAATCAGTATAATCAGTACACCTAGACTGCAGCATTGCCAGCCAGTCAGGAGGGGGTAAGAGCCATTATTTTTATTTTATAGAAGCCAACTGTGTTTTATAACATGTTTCCCTCTGTGGACACCTATCAGTTGTTATCAATTCAGTGGTCAGATGGCTCCGTAGGGGTATTTGTCCCCGTTCAGTACATTGAGCGTTGGCTGCGTAATTAAACCTGATAAGTAGCAAAATGTATTAGGTTATCGAACTCAAAACTATTTTTAAGCAACTCCCTCCTCTGTTTTCACACTATTTGGGTATATTCAGGCATCTAAGAAGAACACTGTAAGATCTCACCATCTAGGCAGATTGGATTTGTTTGGAATGTGTATCCCAGTTCATTTACGCAATGAGCTTTAATCTATATATGTTATTATTTATGTTGCCAAGTTAACCCTGTTCAGTCTTATCTTCTATTTTAAAGCAATGAGTCATTGTCAAATATCATTACAGAGCACTCTATAAGTAGGAGAATGTGCGTGTGCCTGTAGTGATAACAATAAGAGCCATTATCTATAGAATGCTGGTTAAGCCAGTGGTGACCTCACCTTCCACATATGTAAGGTTACGCCACACATTGTTATTTTGTGAATAGAAAGTTATCAGCCTGCACAAGTAAGAACAGCGATGAGCATATTGTAAGGGTATTATGTCGCCGGACAAGCTCTGGAAGAAAAACAGGACGAACACACCCCGATTAATGTCTAATTCCAGCACGTTAACGAATATGCCAGAGAAAGTCTAGAAAAGTTACAGACAGATTAATGTAATGTTTGTTCAGGTGAGTTTGTGGTTTAAAATGGGGGCATATGGTCTTAAAATAGCTTTGCTCAAATATTCAAGTTTAATAACTTAGGGCCTGATTCATTAAGGATCTTAACTTGAGAAACTTCTTATTTCAGTCTCCTGGACAAAACCATGTTACAATGCAAGGGGTGCAAATTAGTATTTTGTTTTTGCACATAAGTTAAATACTGACTGTTTTTTCATGTAGCACACAAATATCAACTTTAAATGTCAGTGTACAAATAAGCTATCAAGTATTTGTGTGATACATGAAAAAACAGTCAGTATTTAACTTATGTGCAAAACAGAATACTAATTTGCACCCCTTGCATTGTAACATGGTTTTGTCCAGGAGACTGAAATAAGAAGTTTCTCAAGTTAAGATCCTTAATGAATCAGGCCCTTAAACTTGAGACTAAAGTTGGCTTTTTAAATTTATAATCACATTGATTTGCACATACAGTGGAACTAACTTTGTTGTTGTACACTACTGTACTCAGATTTGAGTGATGTTAATTAATTAGAGTTACAGGTGCTTGATTACAAAGGTTAGTTGAGTTGATTAATGATACATACAGGGCTCGCTGCCCCTAACAGTAAGTCCTGGCGACAAGACCACTTCTACGGAGTGCAAGTTTATATTGCTACCAGAAAGGAGGTGGCTTCGATTGACGCATTTAAAGCTGTTTATTCTTTGGACTCTGGTAGGCGGCCACTATTGTATATACATTACATTTGTGGCTTGTGAGTGACGCTGATAATTTTATTTTAATTTGTATTTTACCATTTTTGTTTTGTTATTGCACGAAGTTTGTATTAAAGGATAAAACACTATGTTATCCTTTTTCTCCTTTATTCCTTGATTTGAGCACAATCTGGGAAATATATAGGAGAAGACTCAATGATAACTGTGTGAAATATCAGTGCCTGTTCCTATTCCGAAACTACAGCTTCCTGCTTACTCCACGAGAGGGGCTAATTAACAGCGGTGAAGGAGTTTTTTTTTTCTATATATATGATTATTACAGGTGAAAGAGCTTTTGGGGCATATTTAAGAAAGCACGATAGTGCTCTTACCGGGGAATTAAGGTCCCTCTGTGTCCTCCACAAATTTATGAAAGGTGCATCCCAGCAGATATCGTGGATATCTGCTGCTTTGCACTCCTCTTCGTTTTTGGGAGCAGTCACCATCCAACAGTATGGTGATTGCTCCTGGCCGCAATCTAACAAGTTCCGAAAAAAGTTTTTTCGGTAACTTGTCTTGAAGCTGGCGTACATTATCAAAATTGTCAGATTTCAGTGCTGTCAGCTCTGCTCCGAAGAGCAGAGCTGGACAGCGTATGTGTGGAGGGATCACATGATCCGTCCCTGTCACTCACAGCTCTGTCTCTGCAACTATAGTTGCAGAGACAGAGCGGGGATGTCTGTGCGCATTCAAAGAACTGCACATGCGCAATTCCAGTGTGAAGACAAATGAAGAGGACCTGGAGGACATCGCGTTCCGAAGAGACGGGGTAAGTGTGATTTTTTTTTTTTATCACAGAAACAGCAGTTTATCGGAACTGCTGTTTCTGTGATCCGTTTTTAATAAATTTGAGAAATAGTTCAATCCTTATCCATGCGATAAGGATTGATAACTATTTTTCATTTTTGCCGATGATTGATAAATGTGCCCCTTTATCTTCATATGTGTAATTCAACAACACAAACCCTCCATCTCCGCGTTATACCTGTTTGGGTTTAAGGATCACTGTATGATCACCATTTCGGCATTTCTAAGTATAGTAGAAGTATCCTCACAGGGTGGAATCGTCATTTAAGAACGTATTACACTATTATTATGTATTATTTTTGTTTGAGGATATCTGCATACCAGTGAATTCGCGTTCAGAGAATTATCTTCCTGACTTCATCATCCATGAAAATTGAAAACCCAATACCACATAGATCCAGTGACTTTGTGATATTTACAGAGTACAATTGATTTTCTGATGTTCAAGTTGTTGTTTAATTGCTTATATTCCGTTTGTATATCTCTATGTGTAAGGGATTAGCGCTGTATTGCTATACTAGATTTTTTTGTACAGTCCTGATAATAACATTTACAGAATGCACAACAGTTTAAGCAACTTCCAGAACGTGAATGTGGGGGTGGTAGTGAAAGTCACATGATATGAGCAGAACCCCCCCCCCCTCTGCGAACGAACGGGCACAAAAGCATGTATAAACATGCTAAACACTGCCCCTTTCTACAGCAGCGCCACAAACGCTTCTTTGACAGCGCCGCAGCTGCTGTACAATCCAGCATCGCCAAAATGGATCTGCTGCGCATGCGCGGCAGCTCCTCCCATTATATGATAAATATTGAAATTAACAGTTCCCATATACAGGTGCCCATATCCAGGCATTACATCACTGGCTGCCCTGCTGAACGGTGAGTCCCAGGGACACTGCACTTATATGGAATATATATATATAGATATGTATAAGCAGCCTGCATAGACTGAACAATATAAAAAATAAATGGACCAAGGTAGCTTGGTGGCTGTCTATGACCCCCCCCCCTTCCACTTGTAGTTAAATAGAAAAAAAGCAGCCTGCATAGACTGTAGAATTAGAAAATGAAAAGAAATAGACAAAGGCAGTTTGGTATCTGTCTGCATCAGATCCCCTCTCCACTAGGAGTAAATTAGAAAACTATTCAGCTGTTATAGACTGTAGAATATAAATAGAAATGGAGAAATTTGGTATCTGTCTGCATCATCTTCATCAACATCCTCATTAGCGCCCTCGTCGCCTACACAAATCTCCCCCTCATTCTCTTTTAATTCCAAAGTGGCATCCTCAATTTGTGTATCACCGGCTACACTCGGGCTGTTCAGGTACACATCAGCAGAACTGCTGAAAGGGCCCTTCTTTATGGGTACACTAACAGAATGCTCACGATTACACATACCACTGGTGGATGGACTCTCCACAGGGATTGTTGTCATTTCTGATTCAGAGCATACATTATCCTCTAATGCCTTACTGTTTTCTTGCAGCTCGGCTTTGACGCGTAACAGTAGGGGTGCACTTGGTCACGAGTGACCGTACAAGAAGAAGGCTCGGTAACATTTTTTTGATATGCCACTAATAGAGAAAGGCGAAGGCCTCATTCTTTCTTTGCCACTGCGTGTGTTGTTGGCAATTTTCTTTTGATCGGCAGTTAACTTTTCCTCAGTTACACTTCTTTTTCGCTTCAACACAGTAAATTTTTTTTGGGTGTGTGTTTTTTTTCCTGATTTAAAAAGACTATGTACTTTTACATCACCTTTACCAGATGACGTACTGGGAACACTACCATCAGGACTGGTGACAGAACCTGGTTGCTGATTCTGCTCATATGTGGACTGATTTGAATCCATTTTAATGAGCCCAAACCACTTGTAGTGCAAAAAATTGTATAGATACTGCTGATAAATATCACTTTTGACAGCAAGAAAAATTATTGTTTCACACTGGGGAATATGTGACACCCCAAAGCACTTGCAGTGCCAAAAATTGTATTAGATAGATACTGCTGACAAATATGAATTTTTTTGACAGCCAGAAAAATTAGTGTGAAACACTGGGGAATATGAGACACCCCAAAACACTTGTAGTGCAAAAAAAATTGGAAAAAAAGCCTCCTCTATCCTCCTCTCTTCCTGCTCTAACAATTGCTAATAGTATTGGTATTAATAATAATAGAATTGTATAGAATAGAATTGAAACAATAATGTGTACAATTATTGCTCTGTCCCTGCGCTAATATAGCCTGTGACCTAACCCTGCTCTCTCCCTCTGTCAAATAGCGATGGATTGCTGTGGAGGCCGGTATTTATGCTTTTCAAATCTCGCAAAAACCGAGCTCAGAAATACGAATACGTCACAATGACGTTTTGCCTGGATTTCGATACCGAACAGGCAGGAGAGTACCGAGCGTGCTCGGCTCGGTACTCGGATAGGCAAAGTTCGGGTGGGTTCGGATCTCGGGGAACCGAGCCCGCCCATCTCTACTGATTACATTGCTGCTTTTCCCTGCTACAATTGGCCAGTGTCTGTATATATAAGGCAGGGAGGGCTTAGCTTCCTGCTGGTTATAGTTCCAGTTGCTCTGTGCTAGCCTGCTCCTGTGCTTGAACCTGTGTTACTGTTTGGATTTTCTGTGTATGACCCCTGGATTCGTTATTGGATTTGATTCTTGCTCGTTGCCCTGACGTCTGCTCTGTGACCCGGACCTCCCTTGATCGCTACCAGCCCTGACATCTTGCCTGTTTATGACCACGTTACCTGCTTCGGACCTACGACCTTGGCCTGTTTCCTGACTAAGCTTATTCTACACTCCGCTACTCTGCTGCGGTATGTTCATAAACCTGTACTACTTTCAGTATAAGACCTGGGGGCATCCGAGTACGTGTGAGCATAACGAGCTCTACGGAAAAGGCGGTTGCTATAGGTGAAGATCTCTCCATCTGGTTCTACTAATTTATAATAAGACCGTTAGCCGTAACAGCAACCACACCGCCACTGCCACAAAGTATGGAAGCGAGAGGCGGGCTGGCACTGCCCCCAGGGCCAGCCTCTTGTTATCAGTCAGGGTTGGCTTTGCAATATTCACCAATCAGAGTACTGGATGTCATCTACTGATCTAAAATGCTCATTGTCCACACTTCCGACACACAGCACTGACAGCCATGCTAGGATACAAACCTCCTAAAACAGAAAAGTAGAGGTGTTGCTCATAGCAACCTTTCACATTCTAACTATTATTTATGTATTTTTTTAGAAGGTTTGATAAATTTACCCTGCCATGGGGCCTCTTTATTATTGTGCAAAAGAGCCCTACTCGTGTTTTCGCCGGGTTCGTTATTGCATTGCTCAAGACATGATAATTGCTATCTCCGTTAATGCTTGCAATAACCCTGCTTGCAGTAAGATTTTTTTTAAATGCATAAAGGTTTTTAAATAATTTTTAAAATGTTATTATTTTTTTCTAATTCTAAACTGGTTTTGTTTTTGTCAATCGAACAGTTAAGGATATTGGCCCGGCGAAGCGGTTATAAGAACTGAAGACTGAAGTAAGCATGAAGGAAATTAAAAGCTGAGACTGTGTCACTAAACTGTAGCTAGTTTTCTGGGGTTATAAATTTAACTGGAGAGGTGTATGCCCATCTGATGCCACAAAGGAGGGCTAGGTATAGACTGTAAGACTGATGGGTGGAGATTACATCATTCTCTGGAGTTCAAGACGTTGCCCACTCACCCTCCTTGGTTGCCTGAACTGGATTGTTGGACTGTTCTCTGGTTACCTGTTTCCAGTTCCTAGTATGTCTGCCGTTTGCTTGTTGATGGCATGTTGCTGGAAAACGCAGTGCAGTCGACAGCCAGTGGTTGGGGCGCACATTACGGTAGTAGGCACGCAGAACCCGCCTCTCTTCTATGAGTCGCTATAGTCTTGGTGCAAGTTCCGCCCCTGTGGGTCGGTTTGTAATTATATTCCTTTTTGCCCAGAAAGATTGTGGGTTTTGTAGTGCCCGGGATCGAGGGTCCCAGTAAGGTAGATATGTGCACCCAGGGTGCGTTTTGATTGTCCCCCCATTTGTGGTTGTCCCGTGGTTAATGCTGGGATATCCTGGTAGTCTGGCGGATGTCGTACTGACTGCTCTTTTCTCCTCCACCATATTTGGTAGCAAATAAACTCCTTTTAATTTTGCCACATTAATGTCTCGTGTCAATTATTCAAAGAAGTTAAATAAGTATTAAGGTATTTAAGTGACGTGAGGGATATCAGGCGTTAAGCGTTTTATGTACAGCGCTGGGGTCATGAGTTAAATTCCCGACCATGGCCTTATCTGTGAGGAGTTTGTATGTTCTCCCCGTGTTTGCGTGGGTTTCCTCCGGGTGCTCCGGTTTTCTCCCACACTCCAAAAACATACTGGTAGGTTAATTGGCTGCTAACAAAATTGACCATAGTCTGTGTCTGTCTGTGCCTGTGTGTGTGTGTGTGTGTGTGTGTGTGTGTATGTGTGTGTGTTAGGGAATTTAGACTGTAAGCCCCAATGGGGCAGGGACTGATGTGAGTGAGTTCTCTGTACAGCGCTGCGGAATTAGTGGTGCTATATAAAAAAATGGTGATGATGATGTAGCTCTTTCCGCTCTGGGCCTTTATCACTGTGCTTAAAAAGAACACACTTATTGCCACTAAGAATTAATGTTATCACCTCTCCATACAATACATTTATATATACACCATGATTTTTTCTCTGGCCAGAAGGACATGTTCTGAATATCCGTAGTTACTTTGTTACCTGTTTGTGCTCACCGAGCTGTGAGTCAATGTGCTGTATGTATCACACAGGAACAACTATTCATTTTCTTTACTTGGCAAGCTGAAAAATCAGTAGAAGGAAGACGAATGCTGCAGTGATTACTAACTCCCATTATTGTCAGCGCAGCGGTGAGTCAAACCATTTAATTGTCCCCTCTCTAAAAATAGAATTCAAAGAAAGTGAGGAACAATTGTCACCTGATTGTGCGATCAACAGATAATTGTGACATACTGTATGCTTTATAAAGGCCTGGCTGCAAATCTGTGTTGAAATAGACAACTCAACCTCTAATTCCAGGAGTTTTTGCTGGCAACCTGCTTATGTTTTTGTACAAAGTTTTCCCGTGTAATATGTAATAGTTTAATTAAAATATAGATATAAAGAGCATGTCCATTTTCAGGTATAGCCTTATAAAAAGCATGACAACATTAGGGGCAGCACGGTGGCTAAGTGGTTAGCACTTCTGCCTCACAGCGCTGGGGTCACGAGTTCAATTCCCGACCATGGTCTTATCTGTGTGGAGTTTGTATGTTCTCCCTGTGTTTGCGTGGGTTTCCTCTGAGTGACCCTAGTGTCTCTCTGGTTCTCTGTGTGTATGTTAGGGAATTTAGACCGTAAGATCCAATGGGCAGGGACTGATGTGAGTGAGTTCTCTGTACAGCACTGCAAAATTAGTGGCGCTAAATAAATATATGATGATGATAATGGCAGCATTACCTGTATAGCAGGCTTGTCTATTCTGCACTGGAGATACTAGTGCAAGCATCAAGAATTGAGACAAGGGGCGTGGTTTTGTGATGTGGGGGCGTGTCTGACGCATTAGGGCCACCTCGCTTGCCCTTCAAACACCTGCACATTACCACGAGCATCAGCAGCAGGTGTGCACAGCACCTGTTACTGCTGTGAATGGGAGATACCTCCCACGGGGCAAAGATGTGCCCATCGGAAAGGCAGGATATAGCCCTTAAATCGGGACAGGTGTGAGGTATGCTGTAAGGTGAATTGGCTGGTGACCTAAATAGATTGGGTGGACTTCTAACAGGAAAAGGTTTCTCCATATCTGACAGAGGTTACCGCCATGCTATTGCCGTTCAAATCATGGGGAAGCCTATTTAACAACAATGGCGGTGGCGCACACAGCGCCACAATCTTCCGTTCAGGCGGATTCACACAAAGCACCTGGGTTGCCTAATGGATGGTAGCATAGAGCTGTCCGGTTTATAGCTCTTTATAGTTCTGTATGTGTGTAGACATATATCCATTCTGTTTGACATCTGTGTTATTTTGTTATTGCATTGCTGCAGTGACCCATTTACCCTGCAGACAGATTGCAGGTTTCCATACATTTGAATGGTTTTTTCCACCCTTAGATGATTTTCATGTATTATCTTTCGCTGCTCTTACATAATACATGTTTGCTATTGGTTTTTTCTTTTCTTTTTGGCCTTTGTAGCCATGTCTTTACATCATCACGCAGTGTTATTTATTCTCCCAGGGATAGAAACACTATGTCAGTGGCGCACGCAGGGGGGGTTTCTGGGTCTCCAGAAACCCCCCCAACTGTACAGCACCGCCGCGGACGCTTCTTTGGCAGCACTGCCGAAACGGAGCTGCTGCGCATGCGCTCTCTCTCGTGGGTTTTTTTTGTTTTTTTTTGGTCAATCCTGCGTGCGCCGCTGTATGTGGTCTATTTATCAAGACCCTCTACCAATTAAGATTTTCTAATTGTGACCAGGGCAGCTGTGTAATGCTCAGCAATACTGCCAGTGGTAAGAAGAGACTTAAGTAGACTCCATATAGTTGTGTAACTAAATAATAACTTTATTTTAAAAAACCCCAAACAAATGAAAGATTGCAGTGATCCCCGGCTAATGGCATCCTGAGATGTTGATATTATTTGGAGGACAGCGACGGTACTTGCCGCACACCATGACAAATAGCCACATGGCTTTGCTAGAGGGACGTAACAAGGCTTACCGTAGGCGATACCAGACAATAGCCTTCACCAGCCTGGAGGACTTGTAAAGATCTCTAAACCCGGCGAAAATTCACGTTTCTGGTTGATTTGGGGATTTTCTCAAATTCAATAATTAGGCCGCTATGTATTGAATATAATTGTATTCAAAAGCAGCTTCAAGTTTTATCATATGGTATCAGAGATAAACCACTAGGGGGTATATTAACTAAACTGCGGGTTTCAAAAAGAGGTGATGTTGCCTATAACAACCAATCAGATTCTAGCTGTCATTTTGTAGAATGTAGTAAATAAATGATAACTAGAATCCGATTGGTTGCTATAGGCAACATCTCCCCTTTTCAAACCCCTCTGTCTCTCTTCAACCTATACTCCCCCAGACTTAGTGGCAAATTTATCAATGAGTAATGCCTGTGAAATTAATTCACCAGCAAAGGCTTGTCCATGCCTGTTTAACAAGACTCATGGCAGAAATTGTGATATCTGCTCTTAGAATTGTAACGCCCCCTGCGGGGAAAGACAGGGACGATGGTCACCTCCAGTCCGCTTCCGATTTCCCAGCTGCGATCCAATCCCAGCAGATCCGCAGCCGCAGTCACCTCCAATCACGTCCCTCTAAGATAGAGACAGGGATTACGGCCGTGCCTACCAGGTAAGGGCTGTCCGAGACTACGGCAAAGGACAAGGACACGGTCAGTCCAAGCTCCTTGCCGCCTCCTCACTTTGTTCTTGCCAAGACGCGGGGGACTACAGGCACTGAAGGCCAAGACTAATCCGAGGACTAATCCCGCCTCAAGTACCTCACACACCTGCCGGTGAGGGCCTAACCGAAAGGGGGAATCGAGCGTGATACTCACCGGGACACTCCCACTTCCGATCCGGTTCTCCTGCACCTTCCCGACTCCTGCGGATGACAAGAACACACAGCCTCCCTCTACTCTCTCTGTGAGACTAAGATGGCACCCACAAAACTGGACTGACTACAACGGCGACCCGACCCTAACAACGTTCTAATGGTCGGCAACGCAACTAAGTCAAACACTATGACTAACTAAATGTGGTGCACTAACGGAACTGCTTGTCACGGGCACTAGGAGTCTTTACCCAGGGATCACCAGGTGATAGGCTTACCAGAGCAGTATAGGTGGTAATATGGTACTCTGGTAGCAGGGTGATCACGGAACAGGAAATAGCAGATGATGAGATGCTCAGGAAAGTCTATGACTAGCAGCACTGGCAATATGGAGGTAGTAATACACGAGGAACTGTATGGACAAAGGACACGTGAAGGTAGTCAGTGGTCTGCGGTAGCAAGTTGTACCACTGCTATAGTGAGGAGGAATGTCCAACAGAAACGAGGAGGTGATGAGAGTCAGCGGTCTGCGGATAGCAAGTTGTACCGCTGTCTGAGTGAAGGAATGGAATCCAAGTGGAGGTATCCGGGGAGTCAGTGGTCTGCGTTAGCAAGTTGTACCACTGCTATGTGAGAGGATACTGGAACAGGTGAAACTGTAAACAGGAGTCAGTGGTCTGCCACTAGCAAGTTGTACTACTGAATATATATGTGAGGAGGTGCACGGGGAGAGACTGCAACACAATATATACACGGGCACCTTGACTTTGATCCACAGTAATATGCACAATATAAATGTATAAATGACTGAACAACACTGCCAATATAGAAAGTCTCTTGAAGTAATCCGGCATGAGATAACACAGTCAATGATGGCAGTAGAGTCAGCAGATAGTACACTCCAGAGGAGAACCACACAGTCCAGCAAGGTATGCAATACACAGCACAGTCAATGGGAAGTATGCATACCGTGGTTCAGGAGAAGGCAGTCAGACAGGAGTGCAGAGATACCTGAAGGGCAGGAGGCCAGCAGGATACAAGTCCCTGGATGGGTGAAGCAGGGGTCTAGCAGGTGCAGCGCACAGGTAGGTAGACCAGCAGGGAACACAGGAAGGCGTGGAGAGCGGATCAGCAGTAGATGGATGAGTAGCGCTGAGAAGTAACAGCAGCGGGTCTCTGCAGGAACACGGAGGTAACCAATAGCAACCAGCAGGTGCAGTAACGATGGCACACCGGAGCAGAGTTGAACTGGAACAGATGATCACGGAGAGTAGCGGGTAGCAATAGTGGCAGCAGACTCAAGGAAACACGGTAGAGTAGACAAGGACTGAAGACTGAAGCGCACAGAGGCAGCGGATAGGAATCAGCTAAACAGTCACGATGAAACACAGACGGGTTGCAGGTTGAAGACTGTAGTGCGCGGAGGCAGCGGATAGGAATCAGCCAAACAGTCACGATGATGAAACACAGACGAGTAGCAGGTTGAAGCCTGTAGTGCACGGAGGCAGCGGATAGGAATCAGCTGGCAGTCACAATCATGAACAGGTGAGTGGATGTGGTTGAAGCCTGTAATGCACGGAGGCAGCGGATAGGCATCAGCTAACAGTCCCAATGATACATGGTAGAGTTGAAGTGATTAGAAGCCTGTAGTGCACGGAGGCAGCGGATAGGAATCAGCTCACAGTCACGATGATACAGTAGATGGTAGAAGTGGTATGGGAACCACAGTAGCAGAAGTGGTTTGGAAACCACAGAGGTAGAAGTGGTTTGGAAACCACAGAATCAGCAGGGCTGAATAAACAGGAAACACAGGAACACCTTCAGAGACTCATGGGGAATGAGACTCCAAGATCAGGCCACGTGGTGTTGACCACAGGTGCTTAATATAGGGAGGTTGCCTGATCTGCCAATTAAGTTAAAGGAACATACACTGAAGGTTTGGAAAGGGCTGCGCATGCGCAGTCCCTCAGGATAGAGGACGTCCACGGTTCCTAATAGTCCGGGAAGAAGCACTCACAGTCCGGTGAGTGACAGTACCCCCCCTTTTAAAGGTGGGCACAGAACGCCTGGAACCGGGCTTGTCCGGATTTTTGGAATAAAACTTCTTCAGAAGGGCAGGAGCATTAAGATCTTCAGCTTTGATCCATGAACGCTCTTCAGGACCAAAGCCCTTCCAATGAACGAGGAAACGGAGGACTCCTCGCGAAATTTTTGCATCCAATACCTCAGTAATCTCGAAATCCTCCTCCTGATGAACTTGAACTGGCTGCGGTGCTGAGGAAGGAGTCGAGAAACGGTTGATGATGAGAGGTTTGAGCAAGGACACATGGAAGGCATTGGAGATCCGAAGATTCTTAGGAAGAAGAAGTTTAACACATACTGGATTGATAACTTGAATGATCCTATATGGACCAATAAAACGAGGGGCGAATTTCATAGATGGAACCTTCAAACGAATATTTTTGGTAGATAACCAGACACGATCTCCAATTTTTAGTGGTGGAATAGCCCGCCTCTTCTTATCTGCGAAAGACTTATATTTGTTAGATGTCTTCTTTAAACAGGTTTTGACCTGAGACCAGATATTTTTGAAGGTCTGACAAGCAGTCTCCACAGCAGGAACTTGGGTGGGCGGGAGGGCAGGAAATTCCGGAAAAGACGGATGGTGACCGTAGACCACAAAGAATGGAGTTTTGGATGATGACTCATGGTACATGTTGTTATGGGCGAATTCAGCCCAAGGGAGCAATTCTACCCAGTTGTCTTGGTTGGCTGAAGAGAACATCCTAATAAAAGTCTCAAGATCTTGATTGACTCGTTCCGTTTGTCCGTTAGATTGCGGATGGTAAGACGATGAGAGTGCTAATCGTATGCCCAAGGTTTTACAAAGGGCCCGCCAGAATCTGGAAACGAATTGTACTCCTCTATCTGACACAATCTCAGACGGACATCCATGGATGCGGAAGATTTCTTTAATGAAATGTTCAGCCAGAGTAGACGAGGAAGGTAAACCGGACAGAGGGACGAAATGAGCCATCTTCGAAAATCTGTCTACCACTACCCAAATAGTATTGTGATTCTTACTTGGTGGCAAATCAGTAACGAAATCCATACTAATATGGGTCCAAGGCTTGGACGGAATGGGTAGTGGTCGCAGCAACCCTGCTGGAGTTCTGCGGGAGGATTTGAACTGAGAACATAAATCACAGGAAGCAATAAACTCTTTGACGTCTCTCCTCATTGAAGGCCACCAGTAACTACGAGAGAGAATCTCAAAGGTCTTATGTTCACCGGCGTGTCCAGAAAAACGAGAGGCATGGAACCACGAAAGGATTTTCCTCCTCAGAGTAGGAGGCACGAGGGTCTTCCCAAATGGTAGCATTTTAGTGGATGAAGCAGCCAGAGAAATACATTTGGGGTCTAGAATAGCATGGTTGGGAACCTCTTCTACATCAGAGGACGTCACAAAAGCTCGAGATAGAGCGTCAGCTTTCTTGTTCTTAGCAGCTGGTTTGAAGGTTATAATTAATTCAAAACGGGAAAAGAAAAGAGACCATCTTGCTTGACGAGGGTTCAAGCATTGAGCAGATTGCAAATATGACAAGTTCTTATGATCCGTGAAGATCGTCACCGGATGGCGAGCTCCTTCCAACAAGTATCTCCATTCCTCTAATGCAGCTTTGATGGCCAGCAACTCCTTGTCCCCGATAGTATAGTTTTTCTCTGCGGGCAGAAGACCCCGAGAGTAGAAGGCACAAGGATGTAATTTTTGTTGCTCCGAGCGTTGGGAGAGAATAGCTCCTAAGCCCACATTAGAGGCATCTACTTCTAGGAAGAAGGGGAGTGTCACATCAGGTTGTCGCAGAATGGGAGCAGACGAGAAGGACTCTTTGAGGATTTGAAAGGCTTGGAGAGCCTCAGATGACCATTGCTTAGTATTAGCCCCTTTCCGAGTTAAGGCCACAATGGGAGATGCAATGGATGAGAAGTCTTGAATGAAGCGTCTATAGTAATTGGCAAAACCTAAAAAACGCTGGATGGCACGAAGAGTAGTTGGCTGAGGCCAATGTAGTACAGCATTTACTTTGTCTGGATCCATCTTCAGGCCAACTCCGGAAACTATATACCCCAAGAATGGAATCTGGGGTAACTCGAATGAACATTTTTCCAATTTACAGAACAATGAGTTTTTCCGTAGTCTGGAGAGGACCTCTGCCACATGTTGGTGATGAGAAGGCAGGTCCTGTGAGAAGATCAATATGTCGTCCAGGTAGACAACGACACATACATATAATAAGTCCCGAAAGATCTCATTGATGAAACCCTGGAAAACCGCGGGGGCATTACACAGCCCAAAGGGCATTACTAAATATTCGTAATGCCCATCTCTGGTGTTAAACGCGGTCTTCCATTCGTCACCGGAACGGATTCTAATTAAATTGTAGGCACCACGAAGATCCAACTTAGTAAATATCCGAGCTCCCTTGATGCGATCAAATAGCTCAGTGATCAACGGAATGGGATACCGATTCTTGATAGTAATGGCGTTGAGTCCACGAAAATCTATACAAGGGCGTAATGATCCATCCTTCTTTTTGACGAAGAAGAACCCAGCTCCAGCGGGAGAGGTGGAGGGTCGAATGAACCCACGCTGGAGATTCTCCTGTATGTACTCAGATGTGGCTTGAGTTTCAGGTAACGAGAGAGGATAGACCCGACCCCTGGGAGGAGTCTTGCCAGGTAGAAGGTCGATCGGACAATCCCAAGAACGATGAGGAGGAAGACGTTCAGACTGAGCTTTATCAAACACATCGGCAAATGAAGCATACTGAGGAGGGAGTCCCGGGGAGGAAGATGAGATGGAAGATTGCTGTACTTTAAGAGGAATAACTTGAGAGAGACAACGATAGTGACATTCAGGCCCCCAAGACGTAACTTGAGGGGTGCGCCAGTCAATCTGGGGAGAGTGACCTTGAAGCCATGGAAGGCCTAAGACAATCGGACTTGTCGTAACAGGAAGAATTAAAAACGAAATTTCTTCATGGTGTAGTACACCAATCTGAAGGGTTACTGGAGACGTACTCTGGGTGATGAGACCATTGATGAGACGTGATCCATCTATAGCCGTCACAGTAATGGGTGTTTTTAAAGTGATCACTGGTAGGGACCATTGATTCACTAGTGATTTAGAAATGAAATTTCCTGCTGCTCCGGAATCAATCAATGCCTGTGACTCAAAGGATTTGGTAGCAAAGGAAATCGTAACATCGAAAGCGCAGACTTTAGATTTCATAGACAATGGAGAGGACTCCAGGGACCCTAACTTCACCTCTCCAGAACTAGTTAGGGCCTGGCATTTCCCGATTTCTTAGGGCAAGAACTGAGCATATGTGTGGAATCAGCACAATAGATACAGAGTCTATTCTTTACTCTTCGTTTCCTCTCTTCTAAAGATAATTTGGAACGTCCTATCTCCATGGGAATCACAGAAGGTGAAACTGGACGAAATTGAGGGTTTAAACGAAGAGGTGCTTTAGCAGAAGTTGTTTTCTCAGATTCTCTTTCACGAAATCTCATGTCTACACGATGGCAAAGAGAGATCAAATCTTCTAGTGACGAAGGAAGCTCTTGGGTAGTCAGTGCATCTTTAATTTTATCGGAGAGCCCCTGCCAGAAGGCGGCAACTAATGCTTCAGTGTTCCACTGAAGTTCAGAGGCTAAGATCCTAAATTGAATGACATACTGTCCTACTGTATGGGAGCCTTGTCGCAAACGAAGAATGCTGGAAGCAGCGGAGGTCACACGACCTGGTTCATCGAACACACTTCGGAACGTGGAAATGAATTTGGCACTATCTTGTAGAATTGGATCGTTTCTTTCCCACAGAGGGGAGGCCCAAGCCAGGGCTTGTCCAGAAAACAATGAGATAAGATAGGCCACTCTGGAACGATGGGTAGAAAAATTTTGAGGTTGGAGTTCAAAATGGACTGAACATTGGTTAAGGAAACCTCTACAAGTTTTGGGGTCCCCGTCATATTTTGACGGAGTAGGCAGGTGAAGCGTAGGAGCTGTAGACACCTGGGATGGCACTGGGGAAACGGAGGAAAGCACAGGAGCTTCAATACTAGCTGTAACAGTCTGTCCAGATGTTCCTTGGGAGGTTAACGATTGGTAACATTGAAGTAACAGCTGTTGGCGAGCATCCTGTTGCTCCACACGGCTGACCAGATGCTGCAGCATCTCTTTAGCAGTAGGTTCCGTATCTGGGTCTGTCATGGCCTGATCTTACTGTCACGGGCACTAGGAGTCTTTACCCAGGGATCACCAGGTGATAGGCTTACCAGAGCAGTATAGGTGGTAATATGGTACTCTGGTAGCAGGGTGATCACGGAACAGGAAATAGCAGATGATGAGATGCTCAGGAAAGTCTATGACTAGCAGCACTGGCAATATGGAGGTAGTAATACACGAGGAACTGTATGGACAAAGGACACGTGAAGGTAGTCAGTGGTCTGCGGTAGCAAGTTGTACCACTGCTATAGTGAGGAGGAATGTCCAACAGAAACGAGGAGGTGATGAGAGTCAGCGGTCTGCGGATAGCAAGTTGTACCGCTGTCTGAGTGAAGGAATGGAATCCAAGTGGAGGTATCCGGGGAGTCAGTGGTCTGCGTTAGCAAGTTGTACCACTGCTATGTGAGAGGATACTGGAACAGGTGAAACTGTAAACAGGAGTCAGTGGTCTGCCACTAGCAAGTTGTACTACTGAATATATATGTGAGGAGGTGCACGGGGAGAGACTGCAACACAATATATACACGGGCACCTTGACTTTGATCCACAGTAATATGCACAATATAAATGTATAAATGACTGAACAACACTGCCAATATAGAAAGTCTCTTGAAGTAATCCGGCATGAGATAACACAGTCAATGATGGCAGTAGAGTCAGCAGATAGTACACTCCAGAGGAGAACCACACAGTCCAGCAAGGTATGCAATACACAGCACAGTCAATGGGAAGTATGCATACCGTGGTTCAGGAGAAGGCAGTCAGACAGGAGTGCAGAGATACCTGAAGGGCAGGAGGCCAGCAGGATACAAGTCCCTGGATGGGTGAAGCAGGGGTCTAGCAGGTGCAGCGCACAGGTAGGTAGACCAGCAGGGAACACAGGAAGGCGTGGAGAGCGGATCAGCAGTAGATGGATGAGTAGCGCTGAGAAGTAACAGCAGCGGGTCTCTGCAGGAACACGGAGGTAACCAATAGCAACCAGCAGGTGCAGTAACGATGGCACACCGGAGCAGAGTTGAACTGGAACAGATGATCACGGAGAGTAGCGGGTAGCAATAGTGGCAGCAGACTCAAGGAAACACGGTAGAGTAGACAAGGACTGAAGACTGAAGCGCACAGAGGCAGCGGATAGGAATCAGCTAAACAGTCACGATGAAACACAGACGGGTTGCAGGTTGAAGACTGTAGTGCGCGGAGGCAGCGGATAGGAATCAGCCAAACAGTCACGATGATGAAACACAGACGAGTAGCAGGTTGAAGCCTGTAGTGCACGGAGGCAGCGGATAGGAATCAGCTGGCAGTCACAATCATGAACAGGTGAGTGGATGTGGTTGAAGCCTGTAATGCACGGAGGCAGCGGATAGGCATCAGCTAACAGTCCCAATGATACATGGTAGAGTTGAAGTGATTAGAAGCCTGTAGTGCACGGAGGCAGCGGATAGGAATCAGCTCACAGTCACGATGATACAGTAGATGGTAGAAGTGGTATGGGAACCACAGTAGCAGAAGTGGTTTGGAAACCACAGAGGTAGAAGTGGTTTGGAAACCACAGAATCAGCAGGGCTGAATAAACAGGAAACACAGGAACACCTTCAGAGACTCATGGGGAATGAGACTCCAAGATCAGGCCACGTGGTGTTGACCACAGGTGCTTAATATAGGGAGGTTGCCTGATCTGCCAATTAAGTTAAAGGAACATACACTGAAGGTTTGGAAAGGGCTGCGCATGCGCAGTCCCTCAGGATAGAGGACGTCCACGGTTCCTAATAGTCCGGGAAGAAGCACTCACAGTCCGGTGAGTGACACTGCTACTTACACGCTACGGGGAACACCAGCCGGTGTTCACAGCCTAAACCGGAGGGCAGTTCCTAACCCCCTCACCCAGGTCGTACCAAGAAGCTGCCTTCTTGCTATGGAGTCACACACAGGCCCTAAGTACGGGTTCTTTAAGCCCGGCTGAGGCTCAGTAGAACAGCACACTAACCCGCGGGCCGACTGCCGCACGGAACAGCCGATCGAACTGAACCGCCCGACTGCCTGTACTCGGGTATCTCACACGTGTCCCTACGTCCGGAACCACAGGTCCACCTGCACGGAACCGGCCTTGAGGACCCTTGATCAGAACCACGGCCGCCCCTGGAACTGCCTCAAGGTGTGCTGCACTGCCACCAACTCACTCAGCTACCCCCTCTGGGTACCAGTGTGACCCCGGGGACCTAAGGGACAGGAAAACTACGTGTGTTCTCCCCTGACTATGTGTATGCTGGTACTTACACTTGTCCCCACAGCACGGGTTAGCATAGGAAAAACCACAGGAACAAGAGCCTACCTTTAATGGGGGCCTGACGTCTTGCCCCTGGACACAGTTATATAGCACACCAAAATACTGTAATGTAAACTACACTCGCCACACAGACAGAATAAATAAATACAGTATACAGTACCTTGCCCGCTACTTACCCGAACACACCGCTATTAGCCAACCAGCAGGTTGCTACAGCACCACAGGAGCCTACGCTCGACCGTACTTCCTAACCACGTGTGCTCACCTCACACAGGACCGCGCCTACTCTCACGAGGCTCCCACGCCTCTACCACACACCACCAGGGTCTTATGTCCTACACACCATGGGTCTCTGCCCAGCTACACACAGAGCCTTGTGCTCTGATTAATGGGCCTCAGCCCCCTCTCTACCTCAGGGCTCTGAGCCCACTCACTAGGGCCTTATGCCCTACTACCTAGGGGTTCTAGCCCCTGCCTGAGGCCTGTGGCCTCCCTAACTGACTGAGGGCCTTGTGCCCTTAATAGCATACGGGCTACCAGCCCCTCTGGCCTTCCTATGGCCTCTAGGCCCCTAACTACCTAAGGGCCTTGTGCCCTTGTACCTGGGCTCTCACGCCCCTGTCTGTCTAATAGGGGCTTGTCCCCTTTATATATATACTAATGGCCTACTGGCCCACTAAACTCGTTGGGGCCTAGTGCCCAGGTCCCTGGGCCTTGTGCCCCTACTTCAGTGCCAACGGGCCTTGTGCCCGACTGTGGCCCCGGGCCTAGTGCCCGACTTTATCGTTGAGTATACTTACCTGCTCTGCGCAGGATACTCAACTTGCCACGCCGTCTTCCGCTTCTTTCTCCGGGTCTTCCAGACCCTCCAGCCGGCGGCGCCTCTTCTCCGCTTCGGCGCTGGGTCTCCTGTTGCAGCTGGGGCGGGGGCGCTCTCAGCCCTGACAAGGGCTCCCCGCCGGCGATCTCCGCTCCGGCGGCTTGCTTGAAGTCTTCTGGCGGCAGGGTAGCTCACGGCCCTTACAAGGGCCCCCTGCCGCCGCTGCTGCTGGCTCAGTTGCTGGACGTCTGGAAGAGACGTCCTCTCTCTTCTCCGCCGACGGACTTCTCGCAAAATGGCGCCACCCGGCGACTTATATAGTCGCCGGCGTGACGTCATCAGCCGGCGCGAGCGCTGATTGGCTCGCGTCGGCGCCAATCTTTTGAATGGCCGGGCGCGAGCCGCGATTGGCTCGCGCATCCGGCCGCTGATTGGCCAGCGGGGAAAGATGAGCCCTGATTGGCTCATCCTTCCCCCGCGCACGGGACCTGCAGAAAGAAAGTTATACTCACCGCCGCTGGATCGATGGACGGGTAAGTACTTCTTCTCTTCCTTCTTCCTGCTGGGCACCATCGGGGACCTCTTCAGCCCCTCCAGGGGCACCAGGAACGTCTTCTGTCCCTCCAGGGACACAGCGATGGCGGCTACCTTCGCCCGCTTCTCGGGCACCATCTCCACATTTCCGCCGCCTTTTTCCATTGTGGTCCCCACAATCGACGTCTTCTCCTCAACGTCCACCTCCAAGGGTCGCTTACCGGCATCCCTGACTTGCGTCCACCGGATCCTTCGCGGTAAGGCCTTCTCACGCAGGATCCACACCATCCTGGCAACTTCCTCGCCCGAAGTCGGTATCCAGGGAGTCTCTTCCTCGGCGCCTGCCGGAACCTCCCATCTGTCCGATACCTCCTCGGTTGTGCGGGAAGCTTCTTCAGAAGGTGACAACATCCACCACTCTCCAGCTGCGCTCTCTAAAGTACAGTCTTCTTCAGGCAGTACTTCTTCAGCAGCTCTCTCTTCCGGGGTACTGATGGCTTCCATCCTCTCAGGTACCACCGGGCAGACATCTTCACATGTCTCCGGACACAACGTTGCCCCGTGGAGGGTCTGCTCAGTTCTCCCTTCGTCCTCAGGGACCAACTCTTCCACAGCCACGGACAAGTCGTCTGACGTATCCGACGTCTCCAATACCCCGGCTCCAGCATCCGGCTGACGCGGGTATTCCTGTCGCGAATCTTGCTTGGACGGGACGATCACCTGCGATCCAACAGTCAGCAGGCTCTGCCGATCCTTCCCTCCAGATTCCGACTTCTCTTGAGACCATGGATGGAAGGCTTCCTCGTCCTTCCACTCGAAGACTTCTACGTCTTCCCATTCATCGGAGACTTCTTCGTCCTCCCATTCACCAAAGAGCTCCTCGGCAACTGGGCACTGGTATGCGAAGTGTCCAGGCAACCCACACTTCCAGCACAGCATTTCTTCCACCTGTTGCCGTTTAGTACCTCTGTTCTTCTTCTTCCTTGTCTCACAACGTTCCAGGATTTGCTTCGTGAACGCTGCCACTTCGTCACGAGAGATGACACAGCTGTATCCCTCGTACAGCGGAATGATCCCCCGATGAGCCACCGTTGATCCTGCCGACTACGCCAAAATGTAACGCCCCCTGCGGGGAAAGACAGGGACAGACGCAACAGAAAAGAACTCCCCTTGTAAACGATGGTCACCTCCAGTCCGCTTCCGATTTCCCAGCTGCGATCCAATCCCAGCAGATCCGCAGCCGCAGTCACCTCCAATCACGTCCCTCTAAGATAGAGACAGGGATTACGGCCGTGCCTACCAGGTAAGGGCTGTCCGAGACTACGGCAAAGGACAAGGACACGGTCAGTCCAAGCTCCTTGCCGCCTCCCCACTTTGTTCTTGCCAAGACGCGGGGGACTACAGGCACTGAAGGCCAAGACTAATCCGAGGACTAATCCCGCCTCAAGTACCTCACACACCTGCCGGTGAGGGCCTAACCGAAAGGGGGAATCGAGCGTGATACTCACCGGGACACTCCCCATTCCGATCCGGTTCTCCTGCACCTTCCCGACTCCTGCGGATGACAAGAACACACAGCCTCCCTCTACTCTCTCTGTGAGACTAAGATGGCACCCACAAAACTGGACTGACTACAACGGCGACCCGACCCTAACAACGTTCTAATGGTCGGCAACGCAACTAAGTCAAACACTATGACTAACTAAATGTGGTGCACTAACGGAACTGCTACTTACACGCTACGGGGAACACCAGCCGGTGTTCACAGCCTAAACCGGAGGGCGGTTCCTAACCCCCTCACCCAGGTCGTACCAAGAAGCTGCCTTCTTGCTATGGAGTCACACACAGGCCCTAAGTACGGGTTCTTTAAGCCCGGCTGAGGCTCAGTAGAACAGCACACTAACCCGCGGGCCGACTGCCGCATAGAACAGCCGATCGAACTGAACCGCCCGACTGCCTGTACTCGGGTATCTCACACGTGTCCCTACGTCCGGAACCACAGGTCCACCTGCACGGAACCGGCCTTGAGGACCCTTGATCAGAACCACGGCCGCCCCTGGAACTGCCTCAAGGTGTGCTGCACTGCCACCAACTCACTCAGCCACCCCCTCTGGGTACCAGTGTGACCGCGGGGACCTAAGGGACAGGAAAACTACGTGTGTTCTCCCCTGACTATGTGTATGCTGGTACTTACACTTGTCCCCACAGCACGGGTTAGCACAGGAAAAACCACAGGAACAAGAGCCTACCTTTAATGGGGGCCTGACGTCTTGCCCCTGGACACAGTTATATAGCACACCAAAATACTGTAATGTAAACTACACTCGCCACACAGACAGAATAAATAAATACAGTATACAGTACCTTGCCCGCTACTTACCCGAACACACCGCTATTAGCCAACCAGCAGGTTGCTACAGCACCACAGGAGCCTACGCTCGACCGTACTTCCTAACCACGTGTGCTCACCTCACACAGGACCGCGCCTACTCTCACGAGGCTCCCACGCCTCTACCACACACCACCAGGGTCTTATGTCCTACACACCATGGGTCTCTGCCCAGCTACACACAGAGCCTTGTGCTCTGATTAATGGGCCTCAGCCCCCTCTCTACCTCAGGGCTCTGAGCCCACTCACTAGGGCCTTATGCCCTACTACCTAGGGGTCCTAGCCCCTGCCTGAGGCCTGTGGCCTCCCTAACTGACTGAGGGCCTTGTGCCCTTAATAGCATACGGGCTACCAGCCCCTAACCAGGCCCTCTGGCCTTCCTATGGCCTCTAGGCCCCTAACTACCTAAGGGCCTTGTGCCCTTGTACCTGGGCTCTCACGCCCCTGTCTGTCTAATAGGGGCTTGTCCCCTTTATATATATACTAATGGCCTACTGGCCCACTAAACTCGTTGGGGCCTAGTGCCCAGGTCCCTGGGCCTTGTGCCCCTACTTCAGTGCCAACGGGCCTTGTGCCCGACTGTGGCCCCGGGCCTAGTGCCCGACTTTATCGTTGAGTATACTTACCTGCTCTGCGCAGGATACTCAACTTGCCACGCCGTCTTCCGCTTCTTTCTCCGGGTCTTCCAGACCCTCCAGCCGGCGGCGCCTCTTCTCCGCTTCGGCGCTGGGTCTCCTGTTGCAGCTGGGGCGGGGGCGCTCTCAGCCCTGACAAGGGCTCCCCGCCGGCGATCTCCGCTCCAGCGGCTTGCTTGAAGTCTTCTGGCGGCAGGGTAGCTCACGGCCCTTACAAGGGCCCCCTGCCGCCGCTGCTGCTGGCTCAGTTGCTGGACGTCTGGAAGAGACGTCCTCTCTCTTCTCCGCCGACGGACTTCTCGCAAAATGGCGCCACCCGGCGACTTATATAGTCGCCGGCGTGACGTCATCAGCCGGCGCGAGCGCTGATTGGCTCGCGTCGGCGCCAATCTTTTGAATGGCCGGGCGCGAGCCGCGATTGGCTCGCGCATCCGGCCGCTGATTGGCCAGCGGGGAAAGATGAGCCCTGATTGGCTCATCCTTCCCCCGCGCACGGGACCTGCAGAAAGAAAGTTATACTCACCGCCGCTGGATCGATGGACGGGTAAGTACTTCTTCTCTTCCTTCTTCCTGCTGGGCACCATCGGGGACCTCTTCAGCCCCTCCAGGGGCACCAGGAACGTCTTCTGTCCCTCCAGGGACACAGCGATGGCGGCTACCTTCGCCCGCTTCTCGGGCACCATCTCCACAGAATGACTATAGATCATTCATTTCACAGATCAAAATCATATACAATACTCTATTTGAGCAAATAAACCATTTTTTTTGTAATTCAATATTTTAAAAAAATATCTGATTGGTTGCTATCGGCAACAGCGCCACTTTTTCCAAACCCGCAGTTTAGTAAATATACCCCTAGGTGTGATTATATGTCACACCTTGGCTCAAAAACCAAGAAGGATGCTACAAATACACAGCAAAGTATTTAGTAAAAACTGGAATCCCACTGTAGAGACCAGAAATACTGAGGCTAGGATTTACTAAGGACCTCAGATGTGGTTTTGAGATCCAGACGTCAGGCTTAATCAGTCTGCAGACAATTGAATGCTGAAATCTCAGATTGCATTAAAGTTGTGGAGTCGCAAGCTGCATGGTAAAACCGTTACACATCCAGTGTTAGCTAGCGGTATTGTTATGTGGTGTGCCAGACAACATGGCATCTCTCTGGCTTAGTAAGCCATGTGGTTGCCTTTCCGTCAGGCAAAGCTTTTTGTTTAGAACAAAACTATTCCGTTTGGACTACGGTTGACCTTAGATAATGAGACGATTTTGGGTGATTTATTTATTTATGTATTTTTGTTTTAACAAAAGCTCATTGAAATCAGGTCTCTGTGTTTTATTTTTAAAGGCAATTGTAGAATCAGAAGTGCATTGGCAGACATATCCATGCTGGTACTTGTAGCTCTACAGTCACCAGCATCCATTAACAGTCATTTGTACACTGGTACCCACGCTGAGTGGCACAGTGCTATTCAGCATTGGGCTAGTAAACCCTAGGTGATGCTCATTTGTTTTTTCAGTGTCCCTTCTAGAGGACCCAGTCCAATGCTGAACAGGTTGGGCTGTTTCATGCTATGACAGGGAAACACACACGTGACAGGGAAACAAGCACATGTGCGAACTGCAAACTCTGCACCCATGGGGGATACACCACTGATGGAGACCCCATTAGGGTGACTTGTTCACAGTACTGAACACATTCTGGTGACCACTATGAATATACGTAAGTCTGATTCTGACAGCTACTATACAACAAGGAGCTCGATCTCTGGTGGCTAGTGGACAATACAGGTCACAAGAAACAAAGAAAAGTAAACATAGAAATAGGTTTCTCTGTAGCTTACAACTGGAGATGCTCAGGCTCAGTTTTCCGAAAAACTAACCCTCCTCGAACCAATCCGAGCCGACTCGGCTCTGTACTTTCCCGAGGCAAAACATCATTATTGCGTTGTCGAATCCAACGGTATTTGTATATCATAAGTACCTCAGCAGTAGCAGTGTTCTTGTCACTCTCCAGTCTCCAGTGCCATTGCTCACACAGAAACAGGGGTTGCAGTGTTCTTGTCACTCTCCAGTCTCCAGTGCCATTGCTCACACTGAAACAGGGGTATCAGTGTTCTTGTCACTCTCCAGTCTCCAGTGACATTGCTCAGTGCCATTGCTCACACAGAAACAGGGGTAGCAGTGTTCTTGTCATTCTCCAGTGACATTGCTCAGTGCCATTGCTCACACAGAAACAGGGGTAGCAGTGTTCTTGTCACTCTCCAGTCTCCAGTGACATTGCTCAGTGCCATTGCTCATACAGAAACAGGGGTAGCAGTGTTCTTGTCACTCTCCAGTCTTCAGTGACATTGCTCAGTGCCATTGCTCATACAGAAACAGGAGGGGATGACTGGAAATTAATGTTATTGAGGTTAATAATAATGTAGGGATAAAAAAAAGAGCCAAATTATGTGATTTTAGCATTTTTTAGCAATTCAAAAAATAAAATAAAAAATACAGATCCAAAACCAAATTCAAAGCCAAAACATGTGATGGAGGTTGTGCCAAATTCATAACCAAAACCAAAACACGAACTTAATACAGATCCAAAACAAAAACACTGGGGTCAGTGAACATCGCTACTTACAACATCTGATGTTATAAACAATTGTAATAAAATCAACAAGACGTGTCTTCCCTTTGCACATAGTACTTATGATCGTGTTTATGACAGGACAATGCAATGAGCGAACACTATGTAACATTCTGAGACTTTTCTCAAAACACATTATGGCCCAACAACTAACGGAACTTTTGCCCTCTTGTGAAAGTCCACAATAAAGGTTGTCTCCATCCAGAGATTTCTCCCCAGAGGTCAGGCTTGTTGCTTAATGATGTTGACAAATACCAGAATTACAAATTATATGTAATAAAAGCTACAAAGTACAAATTCGACATGTGCCCCAATTCACTGTTTTATGCTAATGAAGCTAAAGTGTATCAACTATTACTTGTGAGATTCTTATAATGAGCAGAAGAGTGTAATGTCGGACCCTCCCCTTCTGAGTCAGTCTGTTGCTGCTGTGATTTACCTCTTTCTGTGGTTTTACTGTTTTATTGGAACCTTTAAATATTATTACGTCGTGACTGAAGTGGTGACATAATGTACGCAGTGACATTACTGTGGCAAGCTCCGCCTACCAGCTCTTCCATTGCAGGGTGCCTATATCCTTACGGAATATTCGGTCATATGCATGTAAACTACACTGCAGGATATGAATAATACATATGGGCCATATAAAGTTTCTGCAGAAAATACAGAAAAAAGTATTTAATTATTGTCACCTGTTAATAATTTTGTCATCAATGAAAAAACTGTTTGTAAAAAAAAGTTTTTTCTCCATTTTTTTTTTTTCATCATCCATGAAATACATTGCAAATGTTACGGATGAAAATCACACACCTACCGGGGCGCAGTCAAGCATATGCAAACCGAAGGGGGGGTTACTAGTGCCTGGAAACCCCCCTCCAAGCCTGGGACACTGTATAATTGAGGTGGTTAGACCCTGCTCCTGCTTCACACGGCTCTGCTTGAAAAGGGAGAGCTGCGTGCACCTAACAGTAGTGCAGGCAGCATTGCCCATGTATATTATGGGGATAGGAAGAGTTGGAGAGCAGCCAAGCACTGTCTAATATTATAGCCACGCCCCCATGCATGCTGGTCTCGCCCACTGGTGACTTGGTGTGGAAACCTCCCCTCTACAAATCCAGCGTTTGCCCCAGTCAAGTGTGACACCAAGGCAAAGAATGGGCTTGGGAGACTGAGGAAGTTGTGGTGATAGTGACAGTGAGGGAGATCTGAGAGGAGGTTGTGATTCTTGGAAAAGGGAAGATGATTACCTCTGTTTGGACATGTTGAGCTTTAGGTGACATTTAGGTGGGATTGGGGCAATCAGGTGGAGATACAGAAGGGGAGAGGTCAGGGGAGGAGAAGTAGATTAGGGTTCTGTCAGCGTAGAGATGGTTCTGGAGGCTGAATGAGGGAATTAGTTAATCAAGAGAAGAGGTGTATAGTGAGAGAAGCAGATGGCCGACCTCAGAGCATGGGAATACCCACAGTCACAAATATAATGGTATCACTGCTAAGAGCTCATTTGCAATGGTAGCTCTTAGCAGAGCTAGTGTAATGTCGTCACTTATGTTTTTTTTACTTTACGAAGACCAAGGTTTGTACGTCAAAATGACTAAAAAAGGTGTCTATGTTTTATTTAAATTTTTCCTGGTGCACTACAGGTTCCAGAGGGCCCTTGGTGCCGGACCATGCTGGCACTTGTGGATCCTCAAATGCCAGCATGTCCTGGCAGCCATGGGCATGCTGGTGCTGGTAGTACTACAAGTACCAGCATGGATTATCCCAGGGGAGAACCCCGCCTTTTGTTTAGTGGGTGCAATTTCCGGGCCTAGGGTTGATTGTTACAATGTTAGGGGTACCTCACACTGTGGGTTTCCTAACTATGGTGCCACCATCCCTGGCTGGCAGAGCCTAGTGCTGGCATTGGCAATTTCGGCAATTTTTCCAGTACAAACCTAGGTTGACAGCACTAGGGCTAGTTTGGCTTTTTTGGTGGGAGGGACCCTTTTTTTCTAAAAAAAATATTTATTAGGCATACGTGCTGTATGATATTCTTTAAGCAAATCATAAGCTTGCAAGGAGTCCCCGGGAGCAGGGCGGGGGCGTGACCACGGCACAATGGAAGCGTGGTAACGCCCCCAGGGAGTCACCTAGAGCTGTAAAGCAATAGGATGACCATTAGCTCCCTCCCTTCCCCCACGCAACATTCCCATCCGTGGGACAAACATGTGCCAGACGGGAATAGCAAGACAGAGCCCTAAATCTGGGACCGTCCTGCTGAAATGTTGATGGTTGGGAGGTATGATCACTATGTAGCAAAACAAACAAAAAATAAAAGTATAACACTAGAGTAAGAGTAACAGGTCCTGTGTAATATAAATCGGTGCAGGAATGTCAGCACTGGATTGTGACCATACATCAAAAACAGCTTTTCTCTTCTTTCAAGTAATTTCATAATCGCATGGCACCAGTTTGAAAAGATGCTCCATACAAATTTCTGGAAGCATTTCCAGAAAGCGATTAAATTGAGAATTCCTGGAACTGCCTGAGAGCCATGTGAACAGTTGCATAAGATCAGCGTGGATGATTGAGATGAAGGAGCCTGTACTGTTTTCGCAATCTGTAATTCTGTAGAATGTTCTTTTAAAGCTAGTGACATTTTACACTAAAGGCATTTATGGCATTTATATAGTCTCTATAGAGGTCTGGATCATTATCCCACCACTTAAGCTCGCTTGGAGTGTGTTGAAAGGGTGAACATGAGTCCAGATTAAATTAACTGAAATGAAATGAAAAAAAACAAACAAACAGTTATTTTCCTGTTTAAAAATCCAGTGGGATTCATTTTCCCGGCCGCAGTGCAAATGGAAATATCAATTAAGTAATGAGAATAGAAAGCTACATAATGTCAAATTATGTAGCAGCCACACGAATGAATCAAGTTCTCTTAAATACTCAATTGCGGATGTCAAACACTCAGTTGTTCTGTCGATAATTTACTAATAAATTGCAATGATAATTGTCTTTTATGTCGCTACGATAAACGGCTATAGAAAATATTTTTTTCCGCAGTATAATAATAAATGAGAGTCTCAGGGCATGATTCATGCTTAGACTAGAGATGCTCATGTTCGGTTCTCCAGGAACCAAGCCCACCCGAACTTCGCGGACGTGAGTACTGAGCCAAGGCGGCTTGGTACTTTTGCGCTCCCTCAGAGGTGAAAACGTGGCAAAACGTCATCGCTGCATCGTCGGATCTTGCAAGTTTTGGGTTCTATAAGCACAGAGATCCAGCGCCATTTCACAGAGAGACACAGAAGGGCTGGCAGTGCTCTTGGCAGTCTCCAGTTACATTCTACTGTGCCATAGGTCACCCAGAAACAGGAGAGGTGCCAGTTTTCAGTGCGGAAAGCAAAATTGTAATAATAGGGCTGGCAGTGTTTTTAAAAGTCTCCAGTGACATTGTACTGTGCCATAGCTCACCCACAAACAGGAGAGCTGGCAGTTTTCAGTGCTGAAAGACACATTATAGGGCTGGCAGTGTAATTAAAAGTATCCAGTGATATTCTACTGTGCCATTATTCATATAGAAACAGGAGGGGTGGCAGTGTTCTTGTCACTCTCCAGTCTTCGGTCACAATGTTCTTGTCACTCTCCAGTCTCAGTCATGATGATACTAATCCCTCTAGTTTAGACGTAAATCCGTTTGTGTGCTGTATCTTGCGTGAAATAGCTGTGCGCATGCAGGCGTATAGGAACGAAAATTTTCATGGGGGCGGGCAAAAGGCCAAGGATTGCTATAGGGCTTGGAGCCTATTTTCTCACATTTGGCTTCTCATTTTATGACAGTTGTAACTGTGACTGTAGATGTACAAAGATTCCCAATACTGTGTTAATTTGTCTCCGTGTTTCAGGGGTTGGCCAACCTCAGTTTTGTTGTGTATTTTAATAAAAAAATGTATTTCTACATTATTAAATAAATATTATTATTAATACTAACTACCAATTAGTACAATAGCTATTATAAAGATAGATAAATTCAACTGTTCATCTTAATCATGTACATTTCTCATAGTCATTAACCTAGTTTTTATTCAGATTTCATCGACAGGCTAATCTCATTTGATTGGGAGTATTTTTAAATCTATAGTCACCGCCTCACTGGTTATGGGATGTGCTATATATTTAAATGGCTATATCTCATGTTTGTTACTGGACGTACCGCACAAAATTCAGGATAAAGGTAAAGTGAATAGTTGAATCATCAATACAGGTTATTTATTAAATGTTTATGAACGGAACACTTAAAGTTTTTTTTTTTATAAACAAATAAATCAATCTGTATTAAATCTATACTAAGGTAATCTATATTAAAGAACATTTGTAGTTGTACTAAGACAATCAATCATTTAAAACAGTTTCACAAGTATAGAGCAGATACCATGGGCTGTCATTTTGTAGAAGGTACTAAATAAATGAAAGCTAGAATCTGATTGGTTGCTATAGGCAACATCCCCACTTTTTCAAACCCGCAGCTTAGTAAATCTAGCCCCATGACTTTAAAAACTGGCATGAAGGCTTTTGTGTAGAAGTTCATGGGGGGCAAAACACAGTCTTTGCCAACCCAACAAAAATCCTGGGGAAGGGGGCAACTGCCCCCTCTCCCCCCCCCCTGTTCCTACACCTTTGATTGTATGCAATTCATGTCAAATGACACTTGCTACTGCCTAGCACAAAACATGTGTATGCTAGTAAGAGAGACTACAAAGATGCATTGTATGCACAGTATTCATTGAAAGCAACTGCAGACAGACTTACACATTTGTACAGCAATGCACCTAGCTTAAACATACACAAGTGGAGGAAATATGTGTGACAAAATAATAGTATAGAGTGTAATTTAACTGACATATTTTGAAGTGGTTTAAAGGTATCTTTTTTTCACAGCCTAACAGCAGCTGACAGGCTCTGTCTGCAGTGAGACTAATCAAGCAGAGCACCTGAAGAGAACTCCTCTATAAAGGCCAGGTGGGAGTGTCACCTATCCATTAAGCCAGGGCTGTGGGAGGAGTTAAAGTATTGTAGCATGATTTGTTTATTATTCAGTAAGACCGATGCCAAACAAGTTGCCCGGTGACTAGGGAGTTTAGACTCTATTAACTTAGCACCAGGGCTACAAGAAAGATTGTTAAATTTTGTGCTGGGAACTACTTTGGTATCCTGACAACTGAAAAGCAAAGTACAAGTAAGAAGTTGTTGTGTATGTGTCATCAGAAGAGTGCTTGTGTCATAATATATTTGTTATATATTTTTGTGTACGTATTGTGCCCATATGCTTGTGGGTATCCTGCACTGTATGTCTATGTATGGCAAGTCACGTTTAGGCAGAACATACCTACAGCCAGATTCAAATAGAAATGTACCTTGAGATCCGCTTGGGTTTGAAAATGGTTGGAACTATGCTCAAGTTCGGTGCTCTTTTTAAAAACGCAACTTACGTTCCGATTCAAATCAGACCCTTGGGGGTATATTTACTAAACTGCCGGTTTGAAATAGTGGAGATGTTACCTATAGCAACCAATCATATGCTAGCTGTTATGTTGTAGAATGTACTAAATAAATGATAACTAGAATCTGATTGGCTGCTATAGGCAACATCTTCACTCTTTCAAACCCGCCGTTTAGTAAATATAGCCCTTAATGTTTAAAAAGTACATTTAAAGGGATTTTCATATTACAAAACTATTTTTTAAGCCTGTGCTCCTCGTACCTCCTAAAAATTCTGATTTCCAGGGGTCAAAAGGGCCATGACCAGAAAGGGCTGTAATCACCCAGAAAAGGGGGGAGTTCTGGGCAGATGGGGGGATCGTTGCTTCAGGGATGTGGCCCAACTTGTCCCAATTTTCCACTTAGTGGTGAATCACTTCTCACCTTTATGTGGCTCTTAGTGAACTATCCATGAAAATAACTCAATATTGCGGTGATAAGTGTATTTTTTTTTATCAACGCTTATCGCAGTGAAATGACATTACGTATAACCGCAATTTAACATATTATAGCTAATTATCAGTCGCCACAGAGAAAACTACAGAGTGATTGGGGTTACTTATCATTCTGGGACCCCTATTCTGCTTTACTTAGTATGTGCCGTGGGGGGCGTCACATAGAAGCTCAGTTTGAAAAAGAAATGAAAAACAACAACTTTTATATATAGAAATTAGAGATGCTCAGGCTCGGTTCCCCGAGAGCCGAACATACCCGAACTAAGTAGATCCGAGTACCGGGCTGAGCCGGCTCGGGACTTTCACGTGCCCTCGGAATTGAAAACAAGGCACAACGTCATCGTTACGTTGTCGGATCTCGGGTGTTTTGGATTCGTTTTTAAGTTCCAACATAACGGTGGGTGGGAGGGAGGGCGGTTCCAAGGACAATTCCATCTTTCACAACTTTTCTTTTCTGCCACTGCTGTGCGCCAATGTGTCCTAGATGTGCTAGGAACTGCCGTGTGTTTGTGTCGTTGTTCTGTCGCTTACTATCCAGCCAGGTCGCTGCAGTATTTGTCCGACAGTGTATGAAAATAATATTGTGATCTGTGAGGTGGTCAAAATTGACTGCAAATGACTTGAAATTAGTGTTATTGAGGTTAATAATAATGTAGGAACAAAAAAAGAGCAAAATTATGTGATTTTAGCGTATTTTAGTATTTTTTCTAAAAAATACAAAACCAAAACCAAAACCTAAACACACGAGGGCGGTTTTGCCAAAACCAAAACATGAAGCTAATCCAGATCGAAAAAAAAAGCCAAAACCAGTTCATGGGGGTCAGTGAGCATCTCTTATAAAAATATATACAGTAGATATATGTTGTATGCAGTAGATATGATATAAAAGTTATATACGGTAGATATAATGTATAAGTTATAAATTATTTCTACCGTATATAACTTTTATATCATATCCACTGAATACAACATATATTATATCTACCGTATATATTTTTATATATAAAAGTTGTAATGTGAAAACACCCCTTTAACTGTGAGTAAATATTTACTGAATATTTAATCAAAAATAAACTGAGAAAAAAACCTAACCAAAAATACTAAATATTTAGTATATTTCTATATAGACAGAATATATTTATTTGAAATCAGACTCGGTGGGGCTCTACGGGACTCTCCACTTACTCCAGCCTTTAATGGTATCTCCTGTACCTCTTGGTGTGACTCATTAGCCATGAGTTGCATGACAGATAGATATTGCTTATTTTGGAATCCAATAACGATCTCTTGTCTCTGCCGCATTCCAGCTGTTGAGTGTGTTTCTAACAGCCCTTTAAATGGAACTAGTGCATATTTGTGCATCGGGGTCATGTCTGCCAGCGGTAGCCCCATCTCCAATGTAAATATGTCTGGTCTGCAGCCTTTCCTCGTGTGTTTATTTAACATACATCCCTGTACAGGTTCACGGCTTTAGTTTTTTGCATGTTGCACACAAGTGTCTGGTGAGCCAGTGAGAACCTTGGAATATCCAACAATTATAGTAGTGGAAGCGTTAACTTACTTAACATTCTAGGGATAACTCACACAGTTCTAGTTATTATTATTAATAACTTTTTATTTATAAAGTTCTGACATATAACACAAGTGCTGTTCATAGAGGGCATCATGACATGACAAACAAATGACATACAATGACATGTAACAGAAGATAAAGATTGTCCTGTCTAGATGAGCTTACAATCTAAGGGGAGCGGGGGACACATGACACAGAAGGTCGCGGAGTAACAATTGGGGAAAGTGCGGGTGGCCATTGTCAGGCTGCAACGCTATCAGCCGCCAATCATAAAGAAAAATACAGTCATCAGCAACAGGCATTTCAGCGCAGGCTCCGGGGCTGTAGTAGGGTTGGAACAAGTTAAAACATTTGAAAATAATTTCCAGTGACACCTCGCAGCTGTGCAGATTCATAGCACGCATGCAATGCAGTCTTGGCAGACCTGGATGCAATACACCCCACCCCCCATAGGCAAACCGAGGGGGGGTCCTAGTGCCTGGGAACCCCCCTTCAAGCCTGGGGCACCTAACAGTAGTGCACGCAGCATTGCCCATATATGTTATGGGGACAGGAAGAGTTGGAGAGCAGCCAAGCACTGTCTAAAATAATGGCCACGCCCACTGGCGGCGTGGTGTGGAAACCCCCCTCTACAAATCCTTTGTTTGCCCCTGCCCACTCCTAGAAAATGTGACCTGATAACATTATTATAACGTCATTTAACTGTATTTTAAACATATTCAAGTGACAAAAAAACACCAATATTCTCTGCAAAAACTACCAGTGAGACTTACCAGTCACAGTGGCACAAATATAAATGCAGATTGGCGCAAATAAGTGCGTTACACCACAACAGAGGAGAGACTGCCTCTCGCTGTAACCATTGCCTGAGGACAGGGGTACTCAGACAGCTCTATTGTCTGTATACGAATACGTTTTGGGTGACTTCTTCCCAGGACTGTGACCTTATCCAGACTGAGGGGGTGGACGATTGAACCTCCAAACTGGAAAACCCCTACTGGTGACGAAGCTCCTAGCTATGTCTCTGTATATCAGCTGCTCATAGCTCCGGGTGTATTACTGTTATCACTGCTTTGTATGGGAATCCTATTACAATGGCTCACTGTAGACCTAAAGTGAATATATTTAGTGTACTTTGTGCTATCGATATGCACAGCAATTTGGAGCTATTTGGCTAATGGTATCATGATATCAGCTGCAATAAAATTTCTTTTCCAATGTTTTATTTAGTAGTCCATCCGCTAATACCTATGCAGAGGACCTGATATGTACAGAGAACTATAACTTATTATTATGTCTGAACAGAAACCATATAAGAAACATTTAGTGTGTGATACAGCTGTATAGTTTCTTCTGTATTCACCTTTTTCTATGAAGATAGCCATGTTCTGGACATCTACGAATTTTCCTTTTTCAACATTATGGGCAGCACGGTGGCTCAGTGGTTAGCACTTCTGCCTCACTGCACTAGGGTCATGAGTTCAAATCCCAACCATGGCCTTATCTCTGTGGAGTTTGTATGTTCTCCCTGTGTTTGTGTGGGTTTCCTCCGGGTGCTCTGGTTTCCTCCCACACTCCAAAAATATACTAGTAGGTTAATTGGCTGCTATCAATTTGACCCTAGACTCTCCCTCTGTCTGTCTGTGTGTATTAGGGAATTTAGACTATAAGCTCCAATGGGGCAGGGACTGATGTGAGTTCTCTGTACAGCGTTGCGGAATTAGTGGCGCTATATAAATAAATGGTGATGATGAATGTTCTCCTGAGATGCTTTCATGGAAGGCTCACGATGGGCTTTGAAAACTTACATAGGATCAAACTTATTGGGGTAAATTTATCAAACTGCGTGTTTGAAAAAGTGGAGATGTTGCCTATAGCAACCAATCAGATTCTAGTTACCATTTATTTAGTACATTCTACAAAATGACAGCTAGAATCTGATTGGTTGCTATAGGCTACATCTTCACTTTTTCAAACCCGCAGTTTAGTAAATCTAGACCATTGACCTTTTTTCTCTTTCCGCCTGGGAGATCCCGGTGGCGAGGTGAAGTGTGTGGGCGCAATGGGACGGGGCACGGCAAATCGCATCATTTTGGTCCCGCGATGCAAAGATACGAAAGCATAATTTTTCCGTGAATCGTGTTGTGGAGTGGGAAGGATGCGGGAGACTGGCCTGCTCTCCCAAGAGTTTGGGAGACCTACCCAGAATTAGGGACGTTCCGGAAGAGTGGGCAGGTGTGTATAGGATTACTGTGACAGGATGTTCAACAAGCACAATCCAAAATTCCCAATAGTCCCCATTGTGGTAGGAGTGTCCCGACTGTCAAGTGAGACAAATTGGAAAGTGGGTGTGGCTTTTCTGGTAAGTGGGATTGGTTAGGTGGATGAGGGTAGGATTTGCATAATTTCGATGAGTAAGAGATGGGCTTATATTGTTCTGACTTTGTTTTTTTAATAATATTGGGAGGTGTCAGGGGCGGATCGCTGCATCGTGGGTTGCATAGCAAAGTTGGGTCCCATCAATGCAGCTGTATCCTCCTGGCACCCCCCTCCTCTAAATAGAGCAGAAAGGGGCCTCTGTTGAGCATGCGCGGGCGGGACATTCGCCCACTGTGCCTGTGCCGCACAGAAGAGTACTCAGTACTTAGTCTCAAGAAGTGATGTGGGTGCCCAGAAAATGCAGGGGGGGGGGGGAGGGCTGCAGCACATTTTATAGCTTATTTTAACAGTGCGAATGTTAATGACTACATTGTACAACTGTAATTAGTGTTTGTTTCTCAGACTGCACTGCTGATATGTCCTGTCTGAGTCTGACTCTATATTTTACATTTGACTGTGTAGGTTTATTTTAACTCTGTCTGGCCAAGTGTACATAAGGGTACCTGAATACAAGGAGCTTCACCATTGTTAGAAAGAGGCAGGAACATGTCCCCAGTTGTTCCCGGGTGCTGTGACATTTAGTTTTTCAGAACAGAGGATGCGTTAAGGAAGCTTCGTTTTGTGTAATGCAGACAGTTTGTCGTTTGGGCTTCCAAAATTCCATGTAACTCGTTGTTACCTAATCAAAAGGAAGCAACGGACGGAAGAATCTCATCCTTTCCTGATAGGAAGCTTCACCTTTCCTGCCGTGCACAGTTGACCGACTACTACAGCATTAAGGAATGAGGTATTGGATTTTCCATGAAGCAGATGCACTGCACTGGTGACCTCATGCGTGAAACAAAACGAAGGTCCCTCTGGGTCCGGGCAAAGTATGGTCAGATGATTACAGATCACACACGCTACGGCTATCACCGTGAGAGCTGTGTATTTACTAGAGATGCTCACTGACCCCCGAGTTTTGGCTTTGGTTTTGGATCTGGATTAACTTCGTGTTTTGGTTTTGGCAAAACCGTCCTTGCGTGTTTTGAATTTGGATCCCTATTTTTTCCTAAAATCACAATTTTTTTTCTAAAATCACATAATTTGGCTCTTTTTTATTTCTACATTATTATTAACCTCAATAATATTAATTTCCAGTCATTTTCAGTCAATTTTTGTCAAGTGACAAGAACACTGCTACCCCTCCTGTTTCTGTGTGAGCAATGGCGCTGGAGACTGGAGAGTGACAAGAACACTGCTACCCCTGTTTCTGTGTGAGCAATGTCACTGGAGACTGGAGAGTGACAAGAACACTGCTACCCCTGTTTCTGTGTGAGTAATGGCACTGAGCAATGTCACTGGAGACTGGAGAGTGACAAGAACACTGCTACCCCTGTTTCTGTGTGAGCAATGGCGCTGGATCTCCTGGGGAGGGAGGTTCTTATGGAATCCAAAACCCGCCAGATCCGTCAAAGCAACAATGATGTTTTGCCTCGATCCAGATTGCAGGACGCGCGAAAGTACCGAGCCAGCTCACAAGTCTACTCGGATCCCCTCAGTTCTGGTGGACTCAGTTTTCAGAGAACCGAGCCCGAGCATATCTAGTATTTACACATGGCCAATATGTTCTATTAGACAAGAACTGTCACTTACACACAGTAGACACATTCATGAGAATGCAGCCTAACAATTCAGTACAAAATAGTGATCTCACTGAGGCACGAGGCACTTCATGCTGCATACTGGTTCAGCCCACCAAATGACTGCTACTGGTATGTGTAGATGGCAGGTACCTTTTAAGCAGCAGAACCCACAAAGAGTTAAGCCTGTACATCGTACCTCCTAACATTTCAGTTTCCAGCATTGGGACAGGGGGCGTGGTCACATCACGGTAGGGGTGTGGCCACACCCCCTGAGGGCTGCTTAGCGCTGTATAGCACTAGGCTGCCCATTAAACATTGCAGCATCTGGTGCTACCTACCAACGTTCCCACTCACAGGACAGAGCCCTAAATCCGGGACAGTCCCTCTGAAATTGGGACAGTTGGGTGGTATGTGTACACTGTGATGGCAATCTATACAGCTCCTATTCCTGCAATATCACGTAGATTGCAAGCTTGTGAGCAAGCACCTTGTACCGCTTTGTCTGTTATACCCAGTCTTGTTTTAATACTAATACTACTACTAATAATAATAATATTAACATGCATACCTGGTGACATTTCAAAAGTTAAATAATATACGCTTAATGGATATGTTCTTCAATTATTTTTCTAAAAAAAATATATATTTCCTTCTTTTCCAAAATATTTTTTTTCCCCCTCTTAGCTCAGACTTGCAGATCTTTGAACATTGAAATCTCTAGGTATCACATTAGTTGGGAGTTGGGAATATAGTGGCATGGTAACTCTGAATGAGTGACATTAAGTCACTTATAATATACACTAAATATTATACTTCAATGGCCTAAATCATGGTTGTCCAACCCGCGTCCCGCTGGCCGCATGCGGCCCAGCATGCCTGTAAATGTGGCCCAGCAGGAGTTTTGGTTGTGGCAAGGGGGCAGCGCTGAATAAAAAATCCTGCAAAAAAAAAGAAAAAAGAAAATACTTACCTTGCGGTCACGTCAGCTGGCGCTCCGGCTCCCTCCCTGGTCTCCTCCTCCGTGTGGCGCTCGCAGTGAATGTCGGGGGTGACGTCATCACACCCGACATCCATTGCGTAGCGCAGCACAGAGGAGTCACCCGCGCGAATTATCAGCAGCAGTGAAAGATTATCCAGTATCTTATTGTTGTTACTCTGAATTTGGACTTTCTGCACCATGCAGTTATGAACTAGCTGTGTTCTCTGTATGTATCTAATATAAATATTAAGAGATAATTGTATTTTTAATATTTTAAACCATTTTAAATGTGCAGTGCTGAGTAGGGTGAAATTATCACCCACTGTTACCCTCATCGGAGGCTGCTCCATGAGCCATTTTTCCCGCCACCCTATCGTTAAATCTCTGTAGATTTCTATTAGTCCTCCTGATGCTACCTATATCGGTGACCATTTCAAACTGGTCAATAAAAAAAATGATTCATGGGTGCAGAAAGAGAGGAAAAAATTTTTTTGGGCATTTAATTCCCCGAACCCCACTAAGGAGCAGATGCAGGTAAGTTAAATTGTAGCTGGTAATGGGACTACTGCTTTAATCATGATTCTGCAACATGTTTCCTAACTCTTACTAACTTCATTTCCAAGTAAGTTTAATATGCTAACTATGTTTTCTATGGTTTTTTCGATGATCAGCTATCGTTAGTGTTAGTGTATTTTATGTGTGGCCCAAACCAACTCGATGTCTTCCAATGTGGCCCAGGGAAGCTAAAAGGTTGGACACCCCTGGCCTAAATGGATGCTCATATAGTGCTGTTAATATTGTGAAGACAGGGATTTATCAATGGTCGGTGATATCAAAGATTTTCTATTGCAAAATCTGCTCTCGCCTCAATTTATCAAGAAACATTTGTGGGGCAGCTAAGTGATTCTCAGTTCCCCCACCATACTGTCTGGCAGCGGTACGAGGACCCTTTCTGCTTCGCCACCCAGTGTTTAGTCCATCTGCGACGTGGGCTTTCACATCCAGGTTCATTAAATAAACTAAAAATAGAAGAAAATGTTTAAAAAAATATTAAAAAGTAATTGAATCAGATCATTCCAATTCAAAGAAAGCCGTTCTTTATATATTCGCCCTGCTGACGCCATCCTGAGACAGCGATAGGAGGACGACGGCGGTCGCTGTCCATGGTAATTGGGCTTCCCCATGCTTTGAGACTAGTCGTCCGGATAAAACAAACAACATATTTTATGAACATGTCCCTTTATTTATATAAAGGCTTTATTTATTTTTATTTATTTTCCTAAATTGCTAAGTATAATGAAAAGAAGTGTCTGTAAGTGCCTCACGGATTTATAATAACCTAAAATGATCAAAATCTCCAAAATCTCGCCAGTAAGTGATTACTGGAGCCCTCAGACACTGATAGGGCTCCTAATCAGTGTAATGTTTTTAAATTATTGCTGCATTTGACTGAGCCACTGTTGAATGTGACTCTATGACATCATTGTGTTAAGACATTTAAAAGGCTCTTCAACTTATTAGTTTTATGCCAAAATAAAGTTCAGCAAAAGGTCAGAGTACCTCGCTGCGCCATATGGCCGAGATTCATCGTCCGGTAGGGGACGGGAGATTTAAGCACCTTCATCTTTCCATGTGTGCTGATATAATAGTCCTTGTTTTTATTGGCATGCAGACCGCAGATCCATGCGACTTGTGATGCAACATCCATCGTGATTGCATGATGCCTGTATCCTGTAGTCTGCACAGAGTGCTAGCAGGATCACGTGCTGTTCATTGAGGCATTAATTTAATCCCACGTGGTTTGGGTGTATACAGCTCATTAAGGGATTAATAAAAAGGAACAGGAGAAAACTATTCCTTATTGATATAACAAGTGGATTGAGACATAACAGCCGGATCAACTGAGGTTTCTCACTGTTTATGTTGAATTAAGCATGCTGCAGGTCAGTCGTCTCCTGTGCACAGCGGGGGCAGCCATTTTTGTGGGCTGAACCAATATTGATCGAACGCAGCCTGTAAATTCAGTGACATCACTGAGGCAGTTTGAGAGTCAATGCTCATGAAAATGTAGCCTATCAATTTACTAGAAACTCAAAGGGGTAGATTTACTAAACCGTCTTAAAAGGGAAAGTGGAGGTGTTGCCCATAGCAACCAATCAGATTCCAGCTCTCATTTTCTAGAATGTACTATGTAAATGATAGCTTGAATCTGATTGGTTGCTATGGGCAACACCCCTAATGTGTCACTGGTTCCCTTAATATCCAGGAACAGTCCTGGCTTTTAAAGATGTGTCCCTATTTTCAGTAATGTCTAACTGCACAATAAAATTAATCTTTGTAATTTTCTATTCTTGCTTACTCTTGCTGCTTTCTTGTCAGATATAACATACTTGCCAACTTTTCCTCGTTGGCTTCAGGGAGATCCCGGGGAAGGAGGGCGTGCGGGGGCGGGGCTTGACAAATCACAGCATTTGGCCCTGCCCCTTAAACGATTGTCACAATTTGGCCAACTACAGCAGGGGGCAGGGCTAAGATGATGCAATATTTGCATCATTAAGCCCCGTCCCCCGCCACTTACCTATTGCAGGGCGAGAACCGGGAGGTTGCCCTGCTCTTCCGGGAGGTCTCCCAGAAATGCGGGAGTCTCCCGGACATTCTGGGAGAGTAGGCTACTATGCGTTAAAGAAAAGCAGATAATGAATCTCTAGAGACTGAAGTGTCTTTTACATTTCTGTCTCCATTACTGAAGCGATGTTGTCTTACCTGTCAGTCTTTGATTAAATGTTGCTCTCCATGAAAATGGCCACCTCTATAGGCATCAATACAATGGACATAAGACACAATTTTTGAACTGTGTCATCATGCCACAGATGGCGAAGCCAACCACGTCTTGTACTGGCTCAGCATCAGGGAGAATGCCAGACTCTTCAGGGAGTGAGGGAGATCACCCCTAGTTCAGGGAGTCTCCCTGACATTCAGGGAGAGTTGGCAAGTATGAGATATGTATGTTACAGCTAACACTTGTTTAAAATATCTGCTGATATGTTATTACAGACGGGTGTCTATTTCTTAGTTTTAGCTAATTACTGAAATGAAGGGTAACGTGCAGCCCTTTTGAAGATTAGAGGGCCGTCCTGAAGTGTGTCAGGTTGCCCATCACTGCTATAGACCTTATATTTAGACTATTTAGGCAAAACTTGCCTTTAAAGCTATTGCCGCTTTAAATTTACCATGCAAAGTCAGGATATCGGCGATTTGTAAAAATCACTATTTGATACATTTACCCCTAGATGTGCATTATATTTGTTAAATGTTGCAGAAAAATTACATATTGCAAGCTGAGCTGCCAAAAGCTAGCTTGGGCCCCGTTACGGCCATCTCTCCGCCCCCTCCTCATGCTTTGTGCGCTGCCTACAGGGGTGTGACCGAGTGGACCAATAGGAAGCTATTGGTCCATGCATTCGCTTGTACCTGCCTACAGTCTAGCTCAGCTGTCGTGGTGGGTTGGCGGATGAAGATGATGCCCCACCCACCTCCACTGTCAATGCCATCACCTGGCACTTACTTCCCCCCCCCCCCACCCTCTCGGTGTTCCTCATTGCAGATCATAACATTTGGTCAGATACTTGAAAAAAACAGGATTCAACAATTCTGAGAACGTGTCTCAGGGAATCTAACGAGCTGTGCAAACAAATTAATTTTAATTTGATTAGCGAACAAAGTCATCCTTCCAGCTGTATTGATTTATGAAGGAAGCTGCATTTCATTAGACTGGCATGTTGCACAAATCTCACCCGGTTTCACCTTGCCAGCACATTGCAACACACTGGAGTTTGGTAACACAAACCCTATTGTTCCAAAAGCCTCCACTATCAAAATGTTTCCAAGTCGCAGAATCAAGAATGATTTATTGTGCTCCAAATCTCCTTTGTTGGTGTTTGTAGACACGTAGGGGCAAATTTGTAAAGCTGTGAAGTAATCAGTGTGAACGTTGATTATCTTTGCCAGGTAAAGCCAGGATCTTTGATTCGGAAACAAGCAATATCTAAAAAATTTATGAAAACCATAAAGAGAAAAAGTTACTTGGTGATGATGTCACAGACGCAGACAACAACAAAACCAACAACAACAACAACAACAACTGTGAAGTCACAGGGGTTATTTTAAAATGCAGTTTAGCATATTTATGAATGCTGCTCCAAAATACATAAAAATAGACTTTGGGGTAGGCTTACCAAACGGAAATTTGGAGGTGTTTCCCATAGCAACCAATCAAATTCTAGCTCTCATTTATCTAGTACAGTCTAGAAAATGATAGTTATAATCTGATTGGTTACTATGGGCAGCCATAAGGTTTGATAAATCTCTCCCCTTATCTGGAAAGCCCTAATACCTAAGACCACCTGATAATAGAACCTGTACTTGTATTTACCTTTTACAGACTTGTTATAAAGGAGTAAAAACATTTTTGGCAGAATGTGAAGTCTTGCTTTAAAAATTGGTGTAAAAACTTTTTTTTCCAAAGTTACATTGAAATTTCACGTTAAATAATGTGTAACCCCTGGACAGCTCTGCTCCGATGCTATAATGTTTTGTATGTAGAATTGTGTTCCATTGCCTCCTGCTCTACCTGTCTCTATATGCTCAAGTTATGTATGAGGGACCACCAAGGGTCGTCACAGTAGAACCCCAATCTGACTCGCCAGAAACAAATAAGCTCAAATGTATAAACGGGCAACACGTTAATGTTGCACATTTATTA